>NW_025346138.1:0-3205 GCF_016433145.1 Gracilinanus agilis | reverse complement strand
TTTGGGGCATCTTTTTCCAATTGGGAATTTCTGTCTTTTAACCTGTTAATTTCCTTTTGAGCTATTTCCCACTTTTCTTGCCAAATCTCTTCCATCTCCCTCATGATCTCTGATTTGAACTCTTCAAGAGCTTGTGACCAATTTCCATTTCGTGGGGAAGGTTTGGATTTGATTACTTGTTTGTTCTTCTCAACTGTTTGCTCTGTTGTCTGGATTTTTTCTGTGTAAAAGTTGTTGACTGTTAAACATTTCTTCTTGATCTTTCTCTTTGAAGGTTCTTGTGCATGGCTTGTCATTATTATTAGGCTGTTTATACTTATCAGTAAGAAGTCTGGTTGAGGCAGTCAGGCTCTCTGCCTATTGAGCTGTGGAGGAGCTTTTTCCTGAGTCACAGCTCCATGCAGCCCTCTCAGCTTTATCCTTGTGCCCCCAGTGTTCTGTGCCCTTTAGGCTCCTGGTTTCTCAAGTCTAGCTGTTCTCAGGGTCGAACCTCCTGGTGGTCCCCTTGCTTGCTCCTCTGCCTGAGGCTCCTTTAACAGTCTCAGGGTGCTGCTTCCAAAGTTAGGCACCCCTCAACACTAAGTCCCCACCCAAGGTCTGCGTCTGAGCTCAAGGTCCGTGGCTGCACTCAAGGTCTGAGTTCAAAGTCTGCCTTCTTTACCCTTTTGGTGTCTTAAATCTTGCTGCTCTCAGAAGTCATCCCTGGTGATCCCAGGTAGCTGTCATGAACTTAATGAATGGCCCAAACTTGCTCTAACTCTTGTGAGTTGGCTTTGGCACTGTAGGTGGTATGTGTGTGTGGTTGCTCAGCTCGCATTTTTATGAGAGCTTTTTCACCCCCTTATAGCATGGAAATGACCAGATCCCACGTACCTTCAATGCTGCACCCTGTTGTGGGGTCTCTTAGTTCGTCTAGATTAGGTTTTTGTGTCCTCTTAAGGGGTTTTGTATATGTGGGTTAAGAGAGGTTAAGCACACTCCTTTTACTCTGCTGCCATCTTAACCTGGAAGTCTTCATCTGCTTCTTTTAGAAAAAAAAAAAAAGAAAAAAAACATTTTGCATTAGGCTAGCTATTCAATACATTTAGTCAAATTTTTCACTATAAATTTAATTGGTAGCTAATTATCACAGTAAGTGAATTTACACTGTACCATCAGTACATATTCAAATCCTTCTGAAGATCAGATTGTGAGGCATTTGGGCACATGAAATCTCCCTGTTTCTCCTTTGATCTTTTCTCCTTCCCTCCCTTCCTCAGGGGCCCATCCAAGAAAAGGCAGAAGAAAAAATGCTGAACATATATGTTTACCTTTGTTCTCTGTTGACATTTTGTAATTGTGGGATGAAATAATCCCTTTCTTGTCTTCATGATCTCTCCCCTTCCCCACTCGTTGCAATCAAGGAGGGGGAGAGAAGATATGTGTGGCAATTTTGTATATTATGTGTAACCTATTAAATAATCTTAGAGTTTAGGAGACCCCCAAATCCATAGAATCCAAAGGAATGTTGCTTTTTGAATTTCTTAAACAGCCTCTGTCTGTCTCTTCCATTCATTGGGAAAGGGACAGAGAGGGGATTTTCCCAAAAATTAAAACCTCCTAGCACAGACAAAACACAGAACATAGACTGATCATGGACAGATGATATATGGACAAAATAAATGGACAAGACAAACATAAAACATTTAGTCTTGTCAAGGTCTAGAATCTTTGCTAGAATCTTCAAAGTAGTTAAAGGTGGTATATTGTAAAACGGGTTAATTTTTTGTAAGAAGTTAGGGATGACAGTTCACACATCTCAGTTCAATTTACTTTTCATGCTCCAACAGTCTCTGAAAGCTTCCTACAATTACTTTCTGATCAACATACATACTTTACTTCTAAGAAATTGAGGGCTTTTTGAGACAGCAGCAGTGGAAAGGAGAAGGTTTCAGCTGCCCAGTGGTAAGAAGAAGGTGTGTATGTGTGTGTGGGGGGGCTTCTACTATATCTCCTAACAATTTTTGGAAGTCATTCAGACTTTTTAAATGTTTCATGACTACTACTAAATGGAATCTTTCCAAAAAATGTAGAGTAGCCAGCCATTCCTGGCAGGGGGAGTGGGTGAGGGTGGTTAAGGAAAGGGTTTTATCATTTTGAATTGGCTATTTCTGAGAGAAAAAAAAAACTGCCTCATCTGTGGGTGGTTTCGAGTTCTCTTTCTGATTTTAAACACTCTGATCTTTTAAATGGGCCTGGTCTAAAAGAAGTATTTGGTGTAGAGAAGATATTTCTATGAAGCTGCAAGCTTACAGAGCCTCCTTTAGGGAACCAAAGACAGGCAGTCACAACATGATGTAGAAATTTTTTGTAACCTGAGCTGTAGTGATCTTCTTCCCTCAAGCCAGTGTCATAAATCTTAACACCTGAATAAACATTTTTCATTCTTTTGAGCTATTCTGTCCCATGTTTTGCTCCCGAATATCAATGATGCTCCCCACAACCCTTCCCCAAGCTACAAAAAATATGCCTTCTGCCAACCAGAACGGGGAGGGTCCCTCTCACCTGAATTCCCTGGATGTGTCCTCTGAATCCATGTTGTGAGCACCACTCTATAGGGGCCATTATTGCAGGTAATCCTTTTACATAGACTGTGGTTAGTAATTACTTACACCCTTAGTACAATGACTTAGTTTACCTCCCTGAAGCTTAGAAGAGATTTTTATAGGTTAATAAATCAATATGTTAACGTGTACCCATCTAATCCAGATTCTCATAGAATCCCTGCATCAGTAGTTTCTTGGAAGGACATACAGTCTCTACAAAGTACAGCAGGGAGGGGAAACC
Source organism: Gracilinanus agilis (assembly GCF_016433145.1). Classification (NCBI taxonomy): domain Eukaryota; kingdom Metazoa; phylum Chordata; class Mammalia; order Didelphimorphia; family Didelphidae; genus Gracilinanus; species Gracilinanus agilis. The sequence goes on along the minus strand of NW_025346138.1, from coordinate 379 downwards.
TCAGGTTAAGTCATGGGGCTATGTGACTGATTCTGGCCAGATCATGACTTTGATTTTTACTGGGGTCCACTTTCCCTACTGGGGGCTACAGCATATGGCAAGAGAGAGAAATGAGAGACTGAAAGTAATGGCGAGAAGGACAGAGAGGAAGAGAAAGATACAGAGCAAGAAGGGAAAGAGCAACAGAGAGAGGGAGAGAGAAAGAAGGAGTGGCAGAGGGAAAGAGAATCCAAGAGAGAGATAGAGGGAGAGATTCAGACAGACACAGAGATGGAGAAAAAGGGAAATGTCGGAAGCCTGCCAACAGCTCCAGATATCCTGGGAGGTGGATCAGTTTAGGAGAGAGAGAGAGAGAGAGAGAGAGAGAGAGAGAGAGAGA
>NW_025346137.1:0-11097 GCF_016433145.1 Gracilinanus agilis | reverse complement strand
GTTCAAAACTGAGATTCTGAGGAAGATGGAAGAGATCTGGCAAGAAAATAAGAGTTTAAAAGGTAGAATCTTGCAACTGGAAAGTAAGGCTCAGAAATCAAATGAACTGATAAGCAAAGGGAACCAGATTGAAAAAGAAAACCAAAAGATCATAGCTGAAAACGAAAAGTTTAGAGCCGAAAACCAGTCCCTAAAGGCTAGAATTGAGCAATTAGAAGCTAATGATCTCTCAAGACAACAAGAACAAATAAAAGAAAGTCAAAAGACTGAAAAAATAGAAGGAAATATGAAATATCTCAAAGAGAGAGAGTGACAGACGAAGAAAACCGGTCTAGAAGAGACAATTTGAGAATAATTGGTCTTCCAGAAAAACCAGAAATTAATAGAAACCTGGACTCCATACTAAAAGAAATTATTCAGCAAAATTGCCCTGAAGTCCTACAACAAGAGGGCAATATACACAACAAAAGGATTCATAGAACACCTGCGACATTCGATCCTGAGAAGAAAACGGCTAGAAATATAATTGCCAAATTCAAGAGCTTTCAAGCAAAGGAAAAAATCTTACAAGAAGCCAGAAAGAGACAATTCAAATATCAAGGAACACCAATCAGGATCACACAGGATCTGGCAGCCTCCACGTTAAAGACTGTAAGGCTTGAAATACAATATTCAGAAAGGCAAGTGAGCTGGGCCTGCAACCACGGATCAACTACCCATCAAAATTGACTATATATTTCCAAGGGAAAGTATGGGCATTCAACAAAATTGAAGAATTCCAAGTATTTGCACAGAAAAGTCCAGGGCTAAATGGAAAGTTTGATATCCAACCACAAAAATCGAGAGAAAAATGAAAAGGTAAATAAGAAACAGAGGGGAAAGAAAGAAAACTTATAATTTTTAAATTTGCCTTTTTAAGAGCCTCAGTAAGATCTAATTATATGTATTCCTATGTAGAGAAATGTTATGAATAATTCTCTGTAGTGATCTCTATTCACTATTATAGTATCCACTATTATAATAATCAGAAGAATAATTCCCAGGGTGAGGGTGGAACACTAAATAATCTAAGATGACATGGGGGATGGGAAAGAGGGGGTGAATAGCAGGAAACACCATGAGAAACTTGAGTGAATAAGAAAAATGGGATATTCTATTACACACAAAGAGGGTATGGGAAGGAGAGGGGACAAATACTATAATAAGAAGGAGAGGAAGAGAGCATTAAGAGGTAATAATCATGGGTGAACGACTTGAATATAAAGAGGGAAACTATAAACAAGTTAAGTGAACACAGAATAGTATACTTGTCAGATCTCTGGGAAAGGAAAGACTTTAAAACCAAGCAAGAGTTAGAGAAAATTACAAAATGTAAATTAAATGGTTTTGATTATATTAAACTAAAAAGTTTTTGTACAAACAAAAACAATGTAGTCAAAATCAAAAGGGAAACAACAAATTGGGAAAAAATCTTTATAACGAAAAACTCTGACAGGGGTCTTATCACTCAAATATACAAAGAGTTAAAGCAATTGTATAAAACATCAAGCCATTCCCCAATTGATAAATGGGCAAGAGACATGAATAGGCAATTTTCAGGTAAAGAAATCAAAAGTATCAATAAGCACATGAGAAAGTGTTCCAAATCTCTAATAATTCAAGAAATTCAAATCAAAACAACTCTGAGGTATCACCTCACACCTAGCAGACTGGCTAAAATGAAAGAAGGGGAGAGTAATGAATGTTGGAGGGGATGTGGAAAAATTGGGACATTAATGCATTGCTGGTGGAGCTGTGAACTGATCCAGCCATTCTGCTGGCAATTTGGAATCATGCTCAAAGGGCTATAAAAGAATGCCTTCTCTTTGATCCAGCCATACCATTGCTGGGTTTGTACCCCAAAGAGATCATAGATAAACAGACTTGTACGAAAATATTCATAGCTGCGCTTTTTGTGGTGGCAACAAATTGGAAAAGGAGAATATGTCTTTCAATTGGGGAATGGCTGAACAAACTGTGGTATATGTGGGTGATGGAATACTATTGTGCTAAAAGGAATAATAAACTGGAGAAGTTCCAGGCGAACTGGAGAGACCTCCGGGAACTGATGCAGAGCGAAAGGAGCAGAGCCAGAAGAACTCTATACACAGAGACTGATATACTGTGGTAAAATTGAATGTAATGGGCTTCTGTACCAGCAACAATGCAATGACCCAGGACAATTCTGAGGCATTTATGGTAAAGGACGCTACCTACATTCAGAGGAAGGAGTGTAGGAGTGGAAACATATAAGAAAAACAACTGCTTAAATGCATGGGTTGAGGTGGACATGATTGGGGAATGTAGACTTGAAACTACCACAACAATGCAACCACCAACAATTTGGAAATAGGTCTTGATCAAGGACACATGAGAAAACCAGTGGAAATGTGCATTGACCATGGGTGGGGGGATGCCGGGGGTGAAGGGGAAAGTAGGAGCATGAATCATGTAATCATGTTAAAAATGATTATTAATAAATGTTTAAATTAAAAAAAAACATGAAGGAAGGTGGCCTAGTAGTACCAGATATTAAGCTATACTCTAAAACAGTGGTCATCAAAACAATATAGTACTGGCTAAGAGACAGAAGGGAGGACCAGTGGAATAGACTTGGGGTAAGTGTATCCACAAGACAGTATATGATGAACCCAAAGAGCCCAACTTTTGGGACAAAAACCCACTATTTGAGAAAAACTTCTGGGAAAATTAGAAAACTATATGGGAGAGATTAGGTTTAGATCATCATCTGGCACCCTATACCAAGATAAATTCAGAGTGGGTGAATGACTTCAACATAAAGAAGGAAAGTATAAGTAAATTACGTGAACACAGAATAGTATTCTTTTCAGATCTCTGGGAAAGGAAAGATTTTAAAACCAGGCAAGAGTTAGAAAAAACCACAAAATGTAAAATAAATAATTTTGATTATATTAAATTAAAAATGTTTTGTACAAACAAAAACAATTCAATGAAAATCAGAAGGGAAACAACAAACTGGGAAAAAATCTTTATTACAAAAAATTCTGACAGAGCTCTAATAACTCAAATATACAAGGAACTAAATCAATTGTATAAAAAATCAAACCATTCCCCAATTGATAAATGGGTAAGGGGCATGAATAGGCAACTTTCAGATAAAGAAACCAAAACTATCAATAAGCACATGAGAAGGTGTTCTAAATCTCAAATAATTATATAGATGCAAATCAAAACAACTCTGAGGTATCACCTCACACCGAGCAGATTGGCTAAAATGATAGCAGGGTAGAGTAATGAATATTGGAAAGGATGTTGCAAAACTGGGACATTGGTGTATTGCAGACAGAGTTGTGAATTGGTCCAACAATTCTAGATGGCAATTTGGACATTTTCCCAAAGAGTGCTAAAGAATGCTTGCCCTTTGTTACAGCCATACCATTGCTGGGTTTGTACCCCAGAAATATCGTAGGTAAAAATACTTGTACAAAAATATTTATAGCCACACTCTTTGTGGTAGCAAAACACTGGAAAACAAGGATATGCCCTTCAATTGGTGACTGGCTGAACAAATTGTGGTGTATGCTTGTGATGGAATACTATTGTGATTAAAGGAATAATAAATTGGGGGAATTCCACACAGACTGGAAAGACCTCTAGGAATTGATGCAGAGTGAAAGGGGTAGAGCCAAAAGAACATACTGATACATTGTGGTAAAATCAAATGTAATGGGCTTCTGTACTAGGAGCAATGAAATGACCCAGGACAATTTTGAGGGATTTATGGAAAAGAACAAAAACCACATTCAGAGAAAGAACTAAAGAAGTGGAAATAGAGAAGAAAAACAACTGCTTGAACACATTGGTGGATGCGGACATGATTGAGGAAGTAGACGAAACAATGCCACCAATGTAACAATCAATAATATGTAAATGAATTTTGATTGATGAAGCTTGTTAAAACCAGTGAAAATGGAGACAGCTATGGGGGGAAGTGGTTTTGGGGAGTGAATTGGAAAGTAAGAACATGAATCACGTAACCATGGAAAATTTTCTTTAAATTTTTTTTAAAATTCTAAAAAAAAGGAAAAGCTATAACCACCAAGAAAGGAGGGGGGGGGGAACCTGCTGGGGAAAGGGGCCCACTTAGCATCCACTCAGCTTTTTGTCACTTTTAAAGGAAAAGACTGCCCCAAACTCCTGTGTTGTTGGTGGAGTTCGGGGGCAGAGACTTGACCAAGGTCACAGAGAGTGTCGAGTACTCAAGTCAATGAAACTTATAATACTGGAAAATTTAAATTAATATCCAACAACCCTAAGGATTATATTTTATAAGATTTATTAAAAATAATTAAAAGCAGAAGAAATGAAAGGACAAAAGAAAAACCTTTGTAAAGCCAGCTTTCACAGCCATATTCCTGGAAAAAGAGAGGGCTGGGGTCTCACAAAACTATCCAAAATGTAAGGATGTAATGTGAGAAGGAAAGTGGAACATTGGGAGAGAGAGTCCTGGGTTCAGAGTTCTAATTGCACAATACTCACTTAGAATGCCACTCTGAACAAAATATTAAACATTTAAACAAAATATAAAAGATTTAAAAACCCTAACTTAGATACACAAGTGCTTGCAAAAACATGCCAGAACAATATCCAAAATATCCCCCCCTCCCTGATCCCTATTTGGTAGTTAACAATGGATGATAAATGAAGAAATTTCCCTCAAAGCCTAATACAACCGATTTCACTATCTGGAGGGCTTTCTCCACCCCATGGCCAAGAACACAAGTAAACTCACCTTAAAAATATTGGAAGTTACTCGAGAATGAAAAAGTTGTTAGTAACAGGGTTATTGGTAACAAGGTTGGTGTATGGCTTGTTCGATATCTCTAAGAAAAGACATATATTGATTATGGAATATCCATACCAATCCTGTATATAATCTTAAGGAAAAAAAGACCCCTGTCTGCCCAAATTAAGACTTTCACAAAATAGTTTCTTGAAAGTCAAAATTGACCAGTTTGAAAACAAGGTAACAAAAGTGAGAGACGAAGTACAAAGAAAAATCAGACCAGAAACAGAAAGATGACCATGAAGTCAGGAATAAAATTTAGTCTTTCAAAATTATAATTCAACAACTAGAAGGAAATGACTTCACAAGGCAGCAAGAAGATTCTAAAAATAAAATAAAATTAATAAAAAAAATCAAAAGAATGAAAAAATTGAGGAGAATAGGAAACAACTCAGTGACAAAACCTCGGATCTGGAAAACAATACAGGAGAGGCAATTTGAGAAATATTAGACTACCAGAAGACCATGTCAAAAGGAGAAGCAGGAAATTATCCAAGAAAACTGCCCTTTCTCTAGCAAAAGGGAAAATTGGAGATTGAATCCACAGATCACCTCCTACATTTAATCAAAAATGACAATGCCCAGGAATTTTATAGCTAAATTCAAGAACTACCAGATGAAAGAAAAAATATTACAAGATGCTAAGAAGAAGTCATTCAAATACCATGGATAACAGAGAATCTGGCTGTGTCTACACTGAAGGACCAGAAGTTATGCAATATGATATTCTGCAAAGGAAGGCCTACAACCAAGAATCAACTAGTCAGCAAAGGAAAGTATGGTAATTTCATGAAACAGAAAACTTCCAAGCATTCATAAAGAAAAGATGGGACTAAAATTGAAAATTGAATTTCCAAACACGGAAATCAAGAGAATAAACAAAATGTAATAAAAAGAGGGGGAAGTAAACCAAACAACCAAAACTTCCTTTAAAGGACCAAATTAGTTCAAGTGATTTGTATTCCTATACAAATTGTAACCTACGAATTGTTATCATCATCAGAACAGCTAGAATAAGTATACTTAGAGGGAAGAGTGACAAATATTCTGTCTATTCCATGTGTTCCATCTATTGTTATCTATTCTGTGAGCTTAATCTCCTCCATCTCTCTCTTCTATCTCTTCTTTACATTCTTCCTATTCTATACTTCTGTCTTTAGTATCTTTATTTCTATCTGATTTCTCTTTTCTAACCATGCTACATGTTCTATGTGCTCTCTCTGTTATATGTGATCTATATCTTCCATCTAGTCTCTAAAACTGTTCATTTACTTTTTGTATCTGTGTTCTATGTGATCTATCGGTTCTTTCTACTCCATGTGTTATCTCTTCTGTGAGCTCTTTTCCATCTCTGTTCTATAATCTGTCTTTAGTATCTATCTATTTTCTGAGCTCTCTCTTCCATCTATTCTATATGTTCTATATGTACTATCTATCTTCATATTCCTTCTGCTCCATATAGTCTATCTACTCTGAGATCCCTCCTTCCACTATTCTGTTCTATCTCTTCTATGCATTCTTCCTATTCTATCCATCTATCCTTAGTATCTATATTTCTATCTGATCACTCTGTTCTAACCATTCTACACATTCCATCTATTCTATGTGCTCTTTCTGTTCCATGTGTTCTACATCATCCATCTACTCTCTAAAACTGCTTATTTACCTTTTGTATCTGTGCTCCTTTGTGAGTTTTGTTCTTTCTACTCTGTGTGTTATCTATTATATCTGTTCTGTGAGTTTTTCCATCTCTTTTCTATCATCTATCTTTACTATCTATATGCTCTGTGAACTCTATCATTTGAATCTATTCTATCTGTTCTATTTCTTGTATCTGTTCTCTATTTTATGTATCCTTCCTTTTTAATGTGCTCTACTTCTTCATTCTATTCTATCTTGTTCTAGCTAATCACCTCTTTTGCATTTAGTTGTTCTATCTGATGTCTTCTATGAATTCTAACTTCTATTCACCTATCTTTTTATCTAGGTATTCTGATCTGTGTTCTAGTCTATGTTTTCTAATCTACACATCTGAGTCTTATCTTTTTCTGAGCTCTCTCTTAAATCCATTCTAATGTGTTCTCTGTGTACTACCTATCCATCTGTACATTCCATATATCCCATCTTGTCTATCTGCTCTGTGAACTATCTCTTCCACCTCTGTGTTCTAACTCTTCTATGTGTTCTGTGTATTTAATTTTTCTATTTTTAGTTTCTATAATTTCTATATAATTGTTCTGTCCTAACCAGTCTACATGTTCTGTCCTAACCCGTCTACATGTTCTGTTTTGGGACTCATTTATCAATTCTATGAGCTTTATCTCTTCCATCTATTCTATCTGTCTATGTGCTCTTCCTCTTCCATCAATTCAGTTACATCTTTTGTACATATTGTATTCTCTGTATTCTATCTATCCATTCTACATCTTTTATCTATTCTATGTGTTTTGCCTGTACCATTTATTCTACCTGTTCTATTTTCTACCTCTTCCATTTATTCAAACTTTTCTAACTTTTGTGTCTGTCTCCTATCTGTCATTTTTCTTTTATCTTGTCTATCTATTCTATGTGCTCTTTCTGTTCCATGTGCTCTTCCTCTTCCATCTATTCTCTATAACTGTTTATCTAATGTTTGTATCTGTTCTTTCTGATTTATAGATTCTTTATATTCTGTGTGTTATCTATTCCATCTGGTCTGTGAGCTTCCTTCCATCTGTGTTCCGTCATTCATCTTTACTATCTCTATGTTCTATGAGCTCTATCTTTTCTATCTCTTCTATCTCTTCCGTTTGTTCTATCTGTTCTGTGTTCTATCTAGCCTTCCTTTTTTATGTGCTCTACCTCTTCATTTATTCTAACTCGTTCTAGCTATTCATCTCTTTTTAATCTGAATGTTCTATCTAATCTCTTCTATTTATTCTAATTTTTATTCATCTATCTTTTTCTATGTATTCTGATCTGTGTTCTACTCTATGTATTCAAATCTATACATCTATGTGTTCTATCAGTTCTCTGAGCTCTCTCCCATCTATTTAATGTATTCTATGTGTAGTATCTATCCATCTTCAAATTATTCTGTTCCATCTAGTCTATCACTCTCTTCCATCTCTGTGTTCTATCTCTTCTAGAGGATTGTCCTATTCTTTTCATCTATCGATAGTATCTATGTGTCTTACCATTCTACATGTTCTATTCTATTCTTTTTGCTCTTTCTGTTCCATGTGCTCTACATCTTCCATCTATTCTCTATAACTGTTCATTTACCATTTGTATCTGTGTTCTATCTGATTCATGGGTGCTTTCAACTCTGTATGTTATCTATTCCATCTCACCTGTGACCTTTCTTCCATCTGCGTTCTTTCTTCTGTCTTTACCATTTATACGTTCTATGGGCTCTATCTTTTTTATCTATTCTATGTGTTTTTCCAGTTCCATTTATTCAACCTGTTATCTGTTCCACCTCATCCATCTATTCTAACTTTTCTAACTTTTGTTTCTGTGTTCTTTCTGTTCTTTCAGTAGTATCTCTTCGATCTATTCCACGTACTCCATCTATTTTTATCTATTCTGTGAGCTCACTCTCTTCTATCATTGTGTTCTTCCTAGTATATCTATCTGTCTTTAAAATATTTATTTCTATCTGATTTCACTGTTCTAACCATTCTACATGTTCTATCTATTCTATGTGCTCTACTTCTTCCATCTATTCTCTATAACTGTTCATCTACCTTTTGTATTTGTTTCCTTTCTCATTTATGGGTTCTTTCTCCTCTATGTGGTATCTATTCTACATTTTCTGTCAGCTCTCTTCCATCTGTGTTTTATCATCTATCTTTATTATCTATATGTTCTATGAGCTCTATCTTTTCCATCTATTCTATGTGTTCTATTTGTTCTTTTCTTTTCTGTGTTCTTTCTATCCTTCCAATTTAATGTGCTCTATCTCTTCATTCTATTCAAATTTGTCCTAGGTATTCATCTCTTTTGCATCTACATATTTTATCTGATCTCTGCAATGAATTCTAACTTCTACATATCTATCTTTTTATCTGTGTATATTGATCATAGTTCTAGTATATGTATTTTAATCTATATATTTATAGATTCTTTGTTCTCTGAGCTCTGCTTCCATCTATTCAATGTCTAAAGTAAAGCTTGTTGGTTGATTGATGATGATGATGATAATAATGTTGACAGACATCTTTAGGAGAGTCCTGTGAAGGAGCTGGCCCATTTCACAGAGGGAAAATGGCTCAGAGTTGGGTCCAAGCCAGGTTTCAAACTTGGATCTTTCTTCTGATTCCCCAGAGTGATGTTTTTTGTTTTGGGCCACACTCTCCAGCTCTGCGCTTCTACCAAAACTGGTTGGTCCAAAGGCCAACATTTATGATTCCTCATTTCAAGATGATGAGGACAATCTCTACATTGTTATTTGGTCATTTCATGCTTGACTCTCCATGACCCGATTTGGGATTTTCTTGATAAAGATACTGGAGTGGTTTGCCATTTCCTTCTCCAGCTCATTTTTATAGATGAAGCCAAAAGGTAAAGTGACTTGCCCAGGGTCCCACACCTTTGAATTTGGGAAGACAAGTCTTTCTGACTCTAAGTGTGAAAATGGGATTAATCCTACCCTGTCTATTTTTAGATCTAATCACCAAAAGTATAAATACCCCACTTAATTCTCAAATAGGGCAAATCTGGTGTGCACCTCTATACATTATAATGCCACCTAAGTGCCCCATTTCCTATGTAGTGTACCTCTAAGATCATATACCACAATTTTTCTCCTCCTGCCATTTCCTAAATGGAATCCACTGGGGATTTTCCTGCAGGACAACATATTTAGAAGGTACCAGTAATACTTACAATCCTTTTAGAACCTAAAAACAACAGAACTCGGTGCCTAGCTTCCAAGAGTGGGGTAGGATAGGAACCATAATTTCATTGATGCAGGGAATTCTCAGATGAGGAAACTCCTCCTACCAGTGGAAGCCAGTCTCTTTGTCTGAGACTGATCATGTGAGTTCTATGATCTACAACTCCTTCTCATTCTGACATGCCTCCTGAAGTCTTAACTTCTTCATTAAAGTGGGTTGCTTTCAGGAGAGTGAGGTACCTCAGTGGGTTGAGAGTCAGGCCTAGAGATGGAAGGTCTTAGGTTCAAATCTGGCTTCAGACACTTCCCAGCTGTGTGACCCTGGGCAAGTCACTTGACCCCCATTGCCTACCCTTACCACTCTTCTACCTAGGAGCCAATACATAGAAGTTAAGGGTTTAAAAATGGCTTGCTTTCTTGTCTCTGGGGTCTTACAAAGATAGAACAAGACACAATTGATCAGCCTAGAAAATGTAGGCTCTAGGGAAACAAGGGGGCTCTGTGTCTCAGGATAGAAATCAGTGTGTTCACTGACACTGACACCTTAATGATCCCTGGTAGGTACCATGCTCTAGGCCCTTTTTCTGACCCATGGTCTGAAGTCAGATCTCCACCACAGACACAGCCTGTGACCCCAAAAGAATATTTACGCAAAAAGATGATTATATATGAAACCTTGAGTCTTTGTTTCCTACTCTTTGTCTTTTTAAAGTACATAATAAATTATGCCTGTAGCTTTCAAAATTGTCCAGCTTGGGCGAAGTTTCCTTCTGAACTTCTTTTTGTTTGGTGCATTTGCTAAAAGCAAAAATGTTTTTCTTTTTCTGACAACAATATTGCTGAACCCTCAGTGCATTAAAAAGAAAAAAAACCTTCTCAATGATAAGTATGTTTAATCCATACTGATCATGTACAAAAATGTATTCCCATTTCTGCACCTAGGGTCTAACACCTCTTTCTTTGAAAGAGGTCTAGAGGTCTTAGAGGTCTTAGAAAGAGTTCTAGAGGTGTAGAGGTCTTAGAAAGCTGGCCATCACACTGATCAGAGGACTTTATACCTTTCTTCCTTTCTTTTTTTTTAACATTTATTAATAATCATTTTTAACATGATTACATGTTTCATGCTCCTATTTTCCCCTTCACCACCCGCACTCCCCCCACCCATGGCCGACGCACTTTTCCACTGGTTTTGTCATGTGTCCTTGATCAAGACCAATTTCCCAATTGTTGGTGGTTGCATTGGTGTGGTAGTTTCGAGTCCACACCCTCAATCATGTCCGCCCCGACCCATGCGTTCAAGCAGTTGCTTTTCTTATATGTTTCCTCTCCTGCAGTCCTTCCTCTGAATGTG
>NW_025346136.1:0-8012 GCF_016433145.1 Gracilinanus agilis | reverse complement strand
CCTTCTGATTTTGACTACATTGTTTTTGTTTGTACAAAAGCTTTTTATCTTAATATAATCAAAACCATTTAATTTGCATTTTGTAATTTTCTCTAACTCTTGCTTGGTTTTAAAATCTTTCCTTTCCCAGAGATCTGACAGGTATACTATTTTGTGTTCACTTAACTTATTTATAGTTTCCCTCTTTATATTCAGGTCATTCACCCATTCTGAATTTATCTTGGTGTAGGGTGTGAGATGTTGATCTAAACCTAATCTCTCTCATATTGTTTTCCAAATTTCCCAGCAGTTTTTGTCAAATAGTGGATTCATGTCCCAAAAGTTGGGCTCTTTGGGTTTATCATACACTGTCTTGCTGATGTCATTAACCCCAAGTCTATTCCACTGATCCTCCCTTCTATCTCTTAGCCAGTACCATATTGTTTTGATGACTGCTGCTTTATTGTATTAGTTTAATATCTGGTACTGCTAGGCCCCCTTCCTTCGCATTTTTTTTCATTATTTCCCTTGATATTCTTGATCTTTTGTTATTCCAAATGAAATTTGTTATAGTTTTTCCTAATTCAGTAAAGAAGTCTTTTGGTAATTTGATAGGTATGGCACTAAATAGGTAAATTAATTTGGGTAGAATGTCCATTTTTATTATGTTAGCTTGTCCTACCCATGAACAATTAATGGCTTTCCAATTGTTGAGATCCAGTTTTATTTGTTTGGAAAGTGTTTTGTAGTTGTTTTCATATAATTCCTGTGTTTGTTTTGGTAGATAGATTCCCAAGTATTTTATATTGTCTAGGGTGATTTTAAATGGTGTTTCTCTTTCTACCTCTTGCTGCTCTAATGTGTTGGAAATATATAGAAATGCTGATGATTTATGTGCATTTATTTTGTATCCTGCCACTTTGCTAAAGTTGTTGATTATTTCTACTAGCTTTTTAGTTGATTCTCTAGGATTTTTTAAGTAGACCATCATATCATCTGCAAAGAGTGATAGCTTAGTCTCCTCATTGCCTATTTTGATACCTTTAATTTCTTTTTCTTCTCTAAATGCTACTGTTAGTGTTTCTAGTACAATGTTAAATGAGGTGATAATGGGCATCCTTGTTTCATACCTGATCTTATTGGAAAGGCTTCTAATTTATCCCCATTGCATATAATGCTTGTTGATGGTTTTAGGTATATACTGTTTATTATTTTTAGGAAAGGTCCTTCTATTCCTATACTTTCCAGTGTTTTCAATAGGAATGGATGCTGTATTTTGTCAAAGGCTTTTTTAGCATCTATTGAGATAATCATGTGGTTTTTGTTTGTTAGACTGTTGATATGGTCAATTATGTGGATGGTTTTCCTGATGTTGAACCATCCTTGCATTCCTGGTATAAATCCCACCTGATCATGGTGGATGATCTTCTTAATTACTTGCTGGAGTCTCTTTGCTAGTATTCTATTTAAGATTTTTGCATCTATGTTCATTAGGGAGATTGGTCTATAGTTTTCTTTCTCTGTTTTTGATCTCCCTGGCTTTGGAATCAGTACCATATTTGTGTCATAAAAGGAATTTGGTAGGACTCCTTCTTTGCTTATCATATCAAATAATTTGTATAGTATTGGGATTAGTTGCTCTTTGAATGTCTGATAGAATTCACTTGTGAATCTATCAGGTCCTGGTGATTTTTTCTGTAGCAATCAAGGTATACATTAATTGTGATATTACTTTAAGAGTGCTCAAAAATGACTCTTGCATTGCTTATGAATGATTTCTATAACCTTGAGTTGAATTAAACCTCAACCTTGTCAAATTCCTAGCCCTTCCCTAAGGCTACACTCCGGAAGACTGGTCAGTTATCTCAGGCTCCTTATTTTACCAAAAAAGAAGTAATTAGTATCAAGACCTTAGGCCATATGGATTCTGGATCTAGATGTTTCCTCTATCTATTGCTTTAGGGTCCAACAATCTGTATCTCCTGATGTTTACCTCACATCAGACCACTTGGCTCCCTCATCCCTGCCCCCTACCCCACCCCATGTATGATTGTAACCCTAATAAAAGTAGCTATGTGACAGTTGAGGCAGAAGCTCTTAACCATCAGAGCTCCTAACCAAGAAGCTCTTGACCATCAGAGCTTACTCGCTGTCTGTCTACCTTATGCCAAAACTTTTTGTGTCTGTGTGTCTTTATTCTCGCCTTATGTTCTCTTTCCATTAGTCCTTAACCCGTAACCCATTTTCACTCAGTCCTTCGTTCCCCTTTCTGAGTGTCCAACCCACTAGGAATCTTCGTGGAGTCGGTGGACGGCTTCATCTTCTTAGGGAGTTCTTTGATGGCTTATTCAATTTCTTTTTCTGATATGGGATTACTTAGGTATTCTATTTCTTCTGTTGTTAATCTAGGCAGTTTATATTTTTGTAAATATTCATCCATATCTCCTAAATTGTTATATTTGTTGCCATGTAATTGGGCGAAATAGTTTTTAATGATTGCCTTAATTTCCCCTTCATTAGAGGTGAGGTCTCCCTTTTCATCTTTGATACTGTCAATTTGGTTTTCTTCTTTCCCTTTTTTTATTAGATTGACCAGTACTTTGTCTATTTTATCTGTTTTTTCAAAATACCAGCTTCTAGTCTTATTTATTAATTCAATAGTTCTTTTACTTTCGATTTTATTAATTTCTCCCTTAATTTTTAGTATTTCTAATTTAGTTTTCATCTGGGGATTTTTAATTTGCTCGCTTTCTAATTTTTTGAGTTGCATGCCCAATTCATTAATCTCTGCCCTCCTTAATTTGTTAATATATGCACTCAAGGATATAAATTTCCCTTGAGTACTGCCTTGGCTGCCTCCCACAGAGTTTGGTAGGATGTCTCATCATTGTCATTCTCTTCAATGAAATTGTTGATTGTTTCTATGATTTCTTCTTTGACTAATTGGTTTTGGAGAATGATATATTGAATCTCTGGGAGCTTGAAGTTCACCTTTGATTGACAAATAAGTCAGTTGTGTAAAAGTGAAATTTGGGAGATGTCATCTTTAAGTATATATATGTATTTTCTATGGACATTATCAAACTACATTTCCCGTGGTCCAACGGGTTTCCGGTTCCGGTTCTTTGGGCGTGGGGACAACTACATCTCCATGCAGGGAAGAGTTTTTAATCTCCTGTGTTAGGGGGAGTGCTCTCTGGGCCAGCAGACTCGGGAGGAGACAGGAGACAATTATGGCTAGGCGGCAAGTTTTGAATGCTTACAGGCGCGTGGTCTAATAACTTTATCTATCAGCATGGCTTTAATTAAAATACTAATATATATATTTATAGTAGCCTTAAATATACATATATTTTTACATTATCGAATTTTAAAAAACTTAACAGATATCCCCATGAGGTAAAACTTAAACACACCTTTTTTTTCTAAAAAAAGGGTACCTCAGGTCAGCTAAGGATGGCAAAATACAAAGAATAAAATTCAAGAAAAAAAGAAGAAAAAATTAACTTGTGAATGAAATGTAAAATGTGCAAAAAATCTGGGGAAAATAAACTTAGACCTTTGAATGAAGGCCTAATTAAAGTGAATTCAGCAGTGTGCAATTACCCATTCAGGGCCAGGACTTAAGGAAAATGTCTCTCTCTGATCTGACTTATCAGCTTTTTTAGGGAACTGAGCCAAATAAATAACCAATCTTAGGTGCTTTCTGGGAATCTAAGTCGAGGGGACCCACGTCCTCTAAAGTTTTAGAAAAGACTGGGACTCTAGGACTCAAACCCCAATTTCCAAGCCCTAAAGTATTGGCATAGAACTGCTGCAATCATGCAGATCTTAGTCAGTCAAGGCTCTGACCATGTGCTTTCTTTAGCACTAAACAGCTTTCATATTCCCTTCTGGAATCAGAGAGGCATTTAATTCACAGTCCTATAGGCTCAGGTATTTGCTGTAGAATCAGAAAAAGGATAAATAATGATTATATATGTACTTCCAGTACAAGATGAGAAAAAGGAAAAATCAATTGCTCTCATTAGAAAAATGTTTTTAAAAAATCAAAAATATATATATAGCTTAGAACTAGAAGGGTTATGTTACCCAAAAATGAGATTTTCATTCTGTGAGTGTAAATGGATCTTACAAATAGCAGATTCACAGTGCACATTCAAATAGAGTACCATTATTTCCAATAGCACATTTTAAAACAATGATGTTTAAAATCATTTACTTGTTATAACTTTTAATCTTGGCTAAGAGTTTCTCAACAAACCCTGTTATTGCTTCCATAGCAAAATGTGATATTTAAAAAAAAAGAAACCTTCTGGTATAATCATCCTCAGATAAGAATATACAGGAGCTCCTTGGCTTCCTGTTTTAAAAAATCCTGGGTAGGAAATGCTTCTACCCATTTAAGGCAATAATTTCTTTTATAATAAAATATATAAAAGCTTTATCCTTTAAGACAACAATTCTTAAGGATTTAAAGTAAAAGTTAAAAAATACCTCTTGTAAAATTACAAGGTAATATTCAAAGCATGGAAACTTTCAAGGTTCTTTGCAATTACCAAGACAGAGTAAATTTTAAAAGACACGTGCTCTATAAATCCAATAGTATCAGATCAACAAGCTGGTCAAAACCTCTTACCAGTTCTAATAGATTTTTCTCATTATTTGGGAGTTACAATAAAATCATAACAGAATTAATCTAGCAGCCACAAACTACATTAACTTAAAATGATTCAGTGTAACAGGAAAATCAACGAAATAAGCAAGATTAATTTACAAAACACTAATTAGCAAAATACAGTAAGATACAGTCTCTCTAAAACAGAAATAAAACTCATTCAGTTCCGAGGTTTTAAAAGTTCACCCCTGGTTTTCAATTTAAGGTTCTTTTGATTGAGTTCTGCTGAGTTTAAGGTTTTTTTGTTTTGTTTTGTTTTTTTTAATCAGTCTTTGCTCTCAGTTCAAAGTTCTGAGCAGGTATGGGGTGAATATTTCTTCCCCTAAGTTCAGTTCTTAATCACAAGCAAGTCTGAATAGGCCATGCAGCTGATTAAGGGTAAACGCTAGGTCCACGTGGTGTCGGGTCATGGGCTCAGGGCTAGAGAAAAACAAAGTCAGTTTTGTAGAAAATACCCACGTGTAGAGCTTGTGTGGGTTGCCTGATTTAGGTCTTTAGAGAAACACGTGGAAGGCTAGAAATAGGGAGAAAGGGGAATATACCCAAATCGTTTGCGGCAGAGCTGAAGCAGTCTCTGGAGGTCGAGATCTCGGCAAAGGCAGCAGCCGGGGGTCCTCTCTGTTGGGGCTCGGGGTTGAAGTGGAAGCGGCAGCACTAGCAGCACCAGAGGCAAGAAAAGCGGCGATCACAGGGACTGGAACGCTGGCAGGCTTGTAGTCAGGAAGCGGTAGGAATGGAGATCAACAGCAGACGAAACTGCCTGGGCTCTCTAGTGTTTTAGCATCCGCAAGGGTCACCAGGCCCGGGGCATTGAGCAAAATAATTCGCAGCCCTGCAGCCATTAAAGCCATTGTCTCTCTTCCCCATGAAATAGCCTCTAGGCTGGGGAAAATCAGGAGAGGACTGGGCGAGGAAAAAAATCGCTTCTGAGACTCGGGGTCCCAGAGCCACATGGCTTCCTCTTAGACTATCTAGAAAATTGAGAATTCTTCATCCAAACTTCATAAGATCACCATAATTGTAAATATGAAAAATAATAAAGGCTACTATAAATATATATTAGTATTTTAATTAAAGCCATGCTGATAGATAAAGTTATTAGACCACATGCTTGTAAGAATTCAAAACTTGCCGCCTAGCCATAATTGTCTCCTGTCTCCTCCCGAGTCTGCTGGCCCAGAGAGCACTCCCCCCTAACACAGGAGATTAAAAACTCTTCCCTGCATGGAGACGTAGGCGTCCCCACGCCCAAAGAACAGGAACCGGAAACCCGTTGGACCACGGGAAATGTAGTTTGATAATGTCCATAGAAAATACATATATATACTTAAAGATGACATCTCCCAAATTTCACTTTTACAGTTGGATGGAATGTTCCCAGGGAAGTCATGCGAGAGGCAGGAGGAGGGCAGTTGAGAATCCTGAGGAGAGATTCTGGGTCTTGGACCTGTGCTGAGGCTGGAGATTGGTGGATCCTGGTCTTGGAGTGAGAGGTGCAAACATCTCTCTGCAAACTCTTCCTGTACTTGAGATACTGTTCCAACCTGTACCTGACCACCACCTTGGTGTCTACTGCCCCTAGATATTAGGAATTACATCATCTAGTTATCTGGGCTTCCCAGGGCCCGGGAGGGATCCGGGAAGTGGGCAGGAGACGAAGAAGAGGGTGGAAAGGGTGGATATATCTCTACTGTTAAGGCTGAAGATCTATTGAAGAAGCTAAAGATATCCCAGCAGTTTACCTATTCTGGTTTAGTCCTGGCCAGGCTAAACCAGAGGGAAGCTACATTGATTCTTCATCTGCCAGCAGTTGAGATTTCATTAGTAACCATTAGAATAGGGTCTCCTATACCACAGTCCTTTACCCATATCCTTCTTGTTTAATATAAAGTTTAAAGTACCTTCTTAAAGCAGTTTCAAAGCTTGTTTTGGGAAGGGAGAAACGCAGTCAGAATACAAGGTGTTATCCTAGCTAAGGAGCCCAAATCAACATATCAATTAACCCCAGGTGGGTCCTGAAGGGATATACCTCTTCGACCTGAAGGATCCTGCCTGGGCAACTGTTATAAGGGAGAAGGGTCATCTTATTCTCTCTGTACATCAATTTACCATCTCAAATAGATCAAGAGACCTCCAATAATTATAACAAGAATCATATTGTTTAATTTCCAATTGGTTTTTGATTTGCCTGTCCAGGTGCCCTTACTAATTATTATTTTTATTGCATTATGATCTGAGAAGGTTACATTCATTATATCTGCTCTTTTGCATTTGTTGCAATGTTTCTATGCTCTATTACATGGTCAATCTTTGTGAATGTACCATGTGCAGCTGAAAAGAAGGTGTATTCCTTTTTGTCCTTATTTATTTTTCTCCACATATCTATTAAATCTAATTTTTCTAGGACTTCATTCACCTCTCTTACCTCTTTCTTATTTATTTTTTGGTTTGATTTATCTAGATCTGAAAGATTTTTTTTCTTTTTTTAAAGTTTTTCTTTTGGTTGATTTATATCCCTAGTGTAGGCTTAGAGTAGCTAAGGTTTAGTATAAGATTAGGATAAAATAAGTGTAAGGTTAAGATTTGGGGGGGAGGGAGCAAATTTTTTTTTATTAATTTATTTTATTTTATTTTTTTTAACATTTATTAATAATCATTTTTAACATGGTTACATGTTTCATGCTCCTACTTTCCCCTTCACCCCCCGCACTCCCCCCACCCATGGCCGACGCACATTTCCACTGGTTTTGTCATGTGTCCTTGATCAAGACCAATTTCCAAATTGTTGGTAGTTGCATTGGTGTGGTAGTTTCGAGTCCACACCCTCAATCATGTCCACCCCAACCCATGTGTTCAAGCAGTTGCTTTTCTTATATGTTTCCTCTCCTGCAGTCCTTCCTCTGAATGTGGGTAACATTCTTTACCATAAATCCCTCAGAATTGTCCTGGGTCATTGCATTGCTGCTGGTACAGAAGCCCATTACATTCAATTTTACCACAGTATATCAGTCTCTGTGTACAATGTTCTTTTGGCTCTGCTCCTTTCGCTCTGCATCAGTTCCCGGAGGTCTCTCCAGTTCGCCTGGAACTCCTCCAGTTTATTATTCCTTTTAGCACAATAGTATTCCATCACCCGCATATACCACAGTTTGTTCAGCCATTCCCCAATTGAAGGACATACCCTCCTTTTCCAGTTTTTTGCCACCACAAAAAGCGCAGCTATAAATATTTTTGTACATGTCTGTTTATCTATGATCTCTTTGGGGTACAAACCCAACAATGGTATGGCTGGATCAAAGGGCAGGCAGTCTTTTATAGCCCTTTGAGCATGGTTCCAAATTGCCAGCCAGAATGG
>NW_025346135.1:0-1077 GCF_016433145.1 Gracilinanus agilis | reverse complement strand
ATGGGAAGGACAGGATGCAATGGTGTTATCTAATGGGATCCTTCTTCAAATCTCAGAAGGAGGACAAATCAGATCCATGAGAAGTGTAGAGAATAAGAACCTAGGTTAGTTATCTTTTTGAGGAGACCCTAGCCTAGC
This sequence comes from Gracilinanus agilis, assembly GCF_016433145.1. Classification (NCBI taxonomy): domain Eukaryota; kingdom Metazoa; phylum Chordata; class Mammalia; order Didelphimorphia; family Didelphidae; genus Gracilinanus; species Gracilinanus agilis. The sequence continues at coordinate 939 of NW_025346135.1, read as the reverse complement.
ACCCAAGGATAGAACTATCTCCCAAATTCAAGGTGCTATGGATTATGAGTGAGAGTGGCTGAATTTCTAGAGGTGCCCAATAGATTCAGAAAAACTGAGAGTTAGTCATGGATTTCATTACTCTGCTAAAACCACAGCCTGATGTAAAGGTCAGAGTGCTAGACACCATGTCAAAAGATTGAGTTAAGTGCAGCTTTGCCACTGGCCAGCTGGGTAGCCTTGTTCAAGTTATTTAACAACTCCTTTAGTCACCAAGAAAACTCAGAGAGGTTGTGAGGCATGAGCTTTGTAACTGTAAAGCTCTGTATATCTATGAGTAGTTACCAAAATTATTTTCAGGCTCAGAATAGATGACAGTATAAGTTTAGGGGTTTCCATTCTTTGAGCGCCACACTGATATTATCCCTGTCCCTTGGCAAGGTATGAAGAGACAGTGATATTTCCATACCTCTTTCAGGGTGGATATTTCATAATTGTTAGACCAAAACAGTATTGAAACCCAAAGCCTAAGCATTGCCTCAAGCCCAAGACTCTGGATTCACATTGACTATGTCCAATCCAAGTAGCTGGTACAGTGGATAAAACCTGGTCCTAGAACATGGGTTCAAAACTAGCCTCAGACCCTTATTAGCTGTGTGATCCTGAGCAAGTCACTTAGCTTCTATCAGCCTCCTCTCCCTCAATAGTAAAATGGAGATAATAGTATCTTCCTCATAGAGTTGTCAAGAGGATCAATTGAGACAATATAAATAATGGGATTAGCACAATGCCTAGTACATTTTGTTGTTGTTAAAGTCGTTTTAGTCAAGTCCCTATTCAGGACCCTATTTTTTTTTTTATTTTAAACCCTTAACTTCTGTGAATTGACTTATAGGTGGAAGAGTGGTAAGGGTAGGCAATGGGGGTCAAGTGACTTTCCCAGGGTCACACAGCTGGGAA
>NW_025346134.1:0-1410 GCF_016433145.1 Gracilinanus agilis | reverse complement strand
TATCAAAACCCTGAAAATATGGAATAGATTGCCTTTGTATGAAGTTATGGCACCTTTCTGAAAATACTCATATTGTTTGGATTTAATGTTTCTCCCACTTCTGTATTTCTGTGATTCTATTCTAATATTGAAAGAAAATTACTTATTTAAAAATAATGTCTTCAAAGGTGCTGTTATTCATTCATATCAACTGATTATAGTTCATCAACAACTGGCCTAATGGAATAATAAAATATATTATCTGACTAGAAAACAGATGAAGCATTTGAATTGGAATGCCATCACCTACTGCCAATGTTGAAGCTTAGTTCATTTAAATATAAATTAGTGGTAATCATGCCTTTCCTAATTACTCTTTACTGTTATGGTTGTGATCAAATATTGTATTGTGAAAACACTTAAATAAAATGTTTAGGAAAGTAGACATGTAGAACACTTTGGGGGCTTTGCAGTAAGTTATGGTATCCTCATTCAAATGCTTCATCTCTTTTGAAGTCAGATAATATTTTCTGTTATTCTATGAAACCAGCTGTTAAGTAATCAGTTGACACACATTGATAAAAGCATCCTGAAATTCATTATTTTCAAATAAGTACTCTTTTCCTGAAAAGTGGTCATCTCTTAATTTTAGGGCTGGAATGGCTATTCATCCATTATGAACTTTAAAAAGCAAAGTGTTATGTTGCTTCAGGTACCATGCAAGTTAACATTAGAAAATTTGAGAGCTTGATGTGGCTATGTAAGTAAGGAATTTAAATCAGTAAACACATAAAGAAAAATGACATATCAATATATGAAATACATCACAAACACAAATATGTATAATTATTAAATATCAACACACATATGTATATAAGTATGAACATGTATGTACAGGCATATGATCATGGGAAAAACTTTAGTATTAATCCCTTTGAGAAATATTTCCAGGTTATGAGCTTCCTTAAAGCGCTCTTCATGTCCTTGTTCCTCAGGCTATAGATGACAGGGTTCAAGGTTGGGGGCACCACTGTATAGAACATAGACAACAATAGATCCAGAACTGAATCAGATTCTTGGGATGGTTTTAGATAAGAAATGGAAGCAGTTGTGACAAATACTATGAGAACAATGAGGTGTGGCAGGCAAGTGGAGAAGGCTTTTGACCTACCTTCTGTGTTTGGAATCTTCAACACAGTTGAGAAGATGTAGCTATAAGAGATTATAATATAAATAGAGGAGAGAATCCCTAAAGAAAATACTAAACTTATAGTGACATTAACTGCAAGGTGTGAATCTGAACAGGAAATCCTGAGTAAAGAAGGAATATCACAGAAGAACTGATGGATCTCCTTGGAGTCACAGAATGGCAAAGTGAATATACTAGCTGAATATAGGGCTCCAAACAAGCCTCCACTGAGCCAGGAAGCA
>NW_025346133.1:0-4047 GCF_016433145.1 Gracilinanus agilis | reverse complement strand
AAGCTTTTGCTGCTGTTGTTGTCCCCTCCAAGACCCATATCTCCCTGTCCAAATTTATAGACCTTCCCTTCCAACCTCCTAAGTTGTAATGGAGTGGAAATGTCTCACCTTGACTTTTTGTTGACTCTGCTACTGTCGTCTTGGATTTGAGATTTTATTTTTGAATTGTTTAGAGTATAATGATGTGGAAGTTCTGTTTCCCCTATTCCAGCATTTTGGCTTTACTTCTGCAAGTCTCTATGATATACTTTAAGTTTAATCTGTATTGTTTACATTGTTTCTTTATCACTTTTTAAAATATAATCAACAAAACAAGAAATCAAATCCAGCTTTGTAGCATTAACTCATTACTAAGGTGCAAATGCTCACACAATTAATTAAACAATTGACTCTCTCTATGCTTTATAAGCAGACTCCAGCACACCCCTGACTAGAATTAATGTCTTCTGACTTTTAGTTCAATTATCTTTCTATTATGCCACAATAACTCATAGGGAGCTCATTAGGACTCACAAAAGTTTCAAGAGAGGTTGAGATAAAGATGAATTCAGTTCTTTAGTGAAAAAGTCAACAAATATAGACAATATATTGCTTCACTCTTCCTGAAAAAAAATTTCTAGCAAGTTACTGCAGTTAAAATATCCCCTCCCGGCGTTCTGGTTAAGATGGCGGCAGAGTAAGGAGCAGCTGCTCGATCTCTCCTAACTGAAGCATACAGAACTCCTCAAGGGGACATAAAAACGAACCCAGACGAACGAAGGAACCCCACAACAGGGCACAGCATGGAAGGTACGCAGAATCGGGGCATTTCCATGCTATAAAGGGGTGAAACAGCTCTCACTAAAACGCGAGAGGAAGAAGCCCCTCCCCCCCACACACAACACACAGCACCAAGGCCAACTCACAAGAGTGAAAACAGGATTGGGGCAACCAGTAAATCACTAGCAGCCCTAGGGCTTGTACCTGTGAGCTGCCAGACGTGGGACCCCAAGTGGCTGGGGGGGCGCACGGACTTTCCGCAGCATCTAAGTGGGTGAAGGCTCCTCCCCTGCGAGAAGAAAGATCAGTAACACAGGGACTTCTCCCAAGCATCTAAGAGGGTGAAGGCTCTGCCCTGGGCGGAATAAAGAACCCTAAAGCAGGGACATTCCCTGGAGCATATGCCTGGGAGAAAGCAGTGCCCCAGACAGAATAAAGATTTCCAGCTCAGGCTAGGACATCCAGTGAGGACCCAGTGCAGACTGGAGTGCGGCTGTGGAAGCAGCTGTGGAAGCAGCCCCGAGACCGCTGAAAGAGCCTCGGGCAGAGGGGCAGACCAGGGACTACCAGGAGGTGTGACCCCGAGGACAAGAAGACCAGAACCCTCAGAAGCTTAGAAAGCGCAAGCAGACCCTGAGTGTGAAGACAAAGCTGAAAAGGGGCGGGGCTAAGAATGGCAATGGAAGAAAAAGATTATCAAGAGAAACTCTGGAACACTCGACAACTTTTACACAGAGAAAATCCAGACAATAGAGGAGGACAAACAAATAAAGATACATCCCCCCAAAAAATGAAAGCTGGTCACAAGCTATTGAAGAGTTCAAAAATGAGATGTTGAGGAAGATGGAAGAAATATGGCAAGAAAATAACAGTTTAAAAGGCAGAATTTCACAATTGTAAAGAGAGGCAAGTCAACTGAAGACCAGAAATGACCAGATTGAAAAGGAAAACCAAAAAATTATAGCCGAAAACCAGTCCTTAAAGGCTAGAATTGAAAAATTAGAAGCCAATGATCTCTCAAGACAACAAGAACAAATAAAACAAAGTTAAAAGACTGATAAAATAGAAGGAAATGTGAAAAATCTCAATGAGAAAGTGACAGACCAAGAAAACCGGTCTAGAAGAGACAATTTGAGAATCATTGGTCTTCCAGAAAAGGCAGAAATTAATAGAAACTTGGACTCCATACTTAAAGAAATTATTCAGCAAAATTGCCCTGAAGTTCTACAACAAGAGGGCAATATAGACATTGAAAGGATCCATAGATCACCCTCTATACTAAACCCAGAAAAGACAACACCCAGGAATATAATAGCTAAATTCAGGAGCTTTCAAGTAAAAGAAAAAAATCTTACAAGAAGCCAGAAAGAGACAATTCAAATATCAAGGAGCACCAATAAGGATCACACAGGATCTGGCAGCCTCCATGCTAAAAGACTGCAAGGCTTGGAATATGATATTCCGAAAGGCAAGAGAGCTGGGCCTTCAGCCACAAATCAACTACCCATTGAAACTGACTATATACTTGCAGGGGAAAGTATGGGCATTCAACAAAATTGAAGATTTCCAAGTTTTTGCACAAAAGAGACCAGGACTAAATGGAAACTTTGATACCCAACCACAAAAACCAAGAGAAACATGAAAAGGTAAATAAGAAACAGAGGGAAAAGAAAGAAAACTCATAATCTTTTAAATTTGACTCTTTAAGTGCGTAAATAAGATTTAATTCTCTGTATTACTAGATTGAGAAATGCTATGTATAATTCTCTGTAGTGAACTCTATTCACTATTATGATATTCACTATTATAGCAACCAGAAGAATAATTCATAGGGAGAGGACAGGATACTAAATGGTCTAAGATGACATGGGGGATGAAAAAGAGGGGGGGAATAGTAGGGGACACCAAGAAAAATCTGAGTAAATAAGAAAAATAGGATATTCTATTACACAAAAAGAGGGCATGGGAAGGGGAGGGGATAAATACTACCATAAGGAGGAGAGGAAGAGAGTATTAAGAGGGAATAATCAAACCTTACTCTCAGTATAATTAACCCGGAGAGGGAAGAGTAGCTTTATTATCCATTGGGACAAAAAACTCTATCTAACCCTACTGAGAAAGTCACAAGGGATAAACCAAAGGGAGTAGGGGAGTTAGGAGGTCAAAAAAGGTAGGGGAGAAGAAGGGGGAGGGAATTCATTAGGCCTTTAAAAAACAAAAAGAGGGGAATAACAAGGGAGGGGACAGAAAGGGAAGTCAATCAAGGGAGGGGATAAGGGATACCTGCTCAAAGCAAACCACTGGTTTAAAAGAAAATAGTGTAAGAAGAAGGGGTGTGTCTGGGGGAGGATACAAAAATGTCAGTGAATGCACAACTAACAATTGTAACTCTGAATGTGAATGGGATGAACTTGCTCATAAAACGGAAGCAAATAGCAGAGTGGATCAGAAACCAAAATCCTACCATATGTTGTCTAAAAGAAACACATATGAGGCGGGTAGACACACACAAGTTTAAGGTTAAGGGCTTGAGCAAAATCTTTTGGGTGTCAAATGAGAAAAAGAAGGCAAGAGTGGCTATCATGATCTCTGACAAAGCCAAAGTAAAAATAGATATGATTAAAAAAGACAGGGAAAGTCATTACATCCTGATTAAAGGCAGTATAAACAATGAGGAAATAACACTGATCAACATATATGCACCAAGTGGTATAGCATCCAAATTCATAAAGGAGAAACTGGCAGACCTCAAGAAGGAAATAGATAGTAAAACCATAATAGTGGGAGATCTAAATATTCCTCTTTCAGATCTAGATAAATCAAACCAAAAAATAAATAAGAAAGAGGTAAGAGAGGTGAATGAAGTCCTAGAAAAATTAGATTTAATTGATATGTGGAGAAAAATAAATAGGGACAAAAAGGAATACACCTTCTTTTCAGCTGCACATGGTACATTCACAAAGATTGACCATGTAATAGGGCATAGAAACATGACAAACAAATGCAAAAGAGCAGATATAATAAATGTAACCTTCTCAGATCATAATGCAATAAAAATAATAATTAGTAAGGGCACCTGTACAGGCAAATCAAAAACCAATTGGAAATTAAACAATATGACTCTCCAAAACCAATTTGTCAAAGAAGAAATCATAGAAACAATCAAAAATTTCATTGAAGAGAATGACAATGATGAGACATCCTACCAAACTCTGTGGGATGCAGCCAAGGCAGTACTCAGGGGGGAAATTTATATCCTTGAGTGCATATATTAACAAATTAAGGAGG
>NW_025346132.1:0-9501 GCF_016433145.1 Gracilinanus agilis | reverse complement strand
CATCCTTGTTTTACTCCTGATCTTATTGGGAAGGCTTCTAATTTATCCCCATTGCATATTGTGTTTGTTGATGATCTTAGGTATGTACTGTTTATTATTTTTAGGAAAGGTCCTTCTATTCCTGTACTTTTCAGTGTTTTCAATAGGATTGGATGCTGTATTTTGTCAAAGGCTTTTTCAGCATCTATTGAGATAATCATGTGATTTTTGTTTGTTAGACTGTTGATATGGTCAATTATGTGGATGGTTTCCTAATGTTGAACCATCCTTGTATTCCTGGTATAAATCCCACCTGATCATGGTGGATGATCTTCTTAATTACTTGCTGGAGTCTCTTTGCTAGTATTCTATTTAAGATTTTTGCATCTATGTTCATTAGGGAGATTGGTCTGTAGTTTTCTTTCTCTGTTTTTGATCTCCCTGGCTTTGGCTTTGTCAGAAATCATAATAGCCACTCCTGCCTTCTTTTTCTCATTTGACGCCCAAAAGATTTTGCTCAAGCCCTGAACCTTAAACTTGTGTATGTCCACCCGCCTCATATGTGTTTCTTGTAGACAACATATGGTAGAATTTTGGTTTCTAATCCACTCTGCTATTTGCTTCCGTTTTATGAGCAGGTTCATCCCATTCACATTCAGAGTTATAATCATCAGTTGTGCATTTGCTGACATTTTCGTATCCTCCCCTATTCCTACCCCCTTTTTCTTATACTATTTCCTTTTAAAAAAGTGGTTTGCTATTGAGCAGCTATCCCTTATCCCCTCCCTTGACTAACTTCCCTTTCTACCCCCTCCCTTATTTTTCCCCCTCTTTTTGTTTTTAAAGGCCTTATGAATTCCCTCCCCCTTCTCCCCTCCCTTTTTTTGACCTCCCCACTCCCCTGCTCCCCTTGGTTTATCCCTTCTGACTTTCTCAGAAGGGTTAGATAAGAGTTTTATGTCCCAATAGATAATATAGCTACTCTTCCCTCTCTGGGTTGATTACACTGAGAGTTAGGTTTGATTATTACCTCTTAATGCTCTCTTCCTCTCCTTCTTATAATAGTATGTGTCCCCTCTCCTTCCCATGCCCTCTTTGTGTGTAATAGAATATCCTATTTTTCTTATTCACTCAAATTTCTCTTGGCGTCTCTTGCTATTCACCCCCTCTTTCCCATTCCCCATGTCATCTTAGATTATTTAGTGTTCCACCCTCACCTTGTGAATTATTCTTCTGATTACTATAATAGTGAATACTATAATAGTGAATAGAGTTCACTACAGAGAATTATACATAACATTTCTCCACATAGGAATACAGATAATTAGATCTCACTGAGGCCCTTAAAAAGGCAAATTTAAAAATTATAAGTTTTCTTTCTTTCCCCTCAGTATCTTATTTACCTTTTCATGTTTCTCTCGATTTTTGTGGTTCGATATCAAACTTTCCATTTAGCCCTGGTCTTTTCTGTGCAAATACCTGGAATTCTTCAATTTTGTTGAATGCCCATACTTTCCCCTGGAAATATATAGTCAATTTTGATGGGTAGTTGATCCGTGGTTGCAGGCCCAGCTCTCTTGCCTTTCTGAATATCGTATTCCAAGCCTTGCGATCTTTTAGCGTGGAGGCTGCCAGATCCTGTGTGATCCTGATTGGTGCTCCTTGATATTTGAATTGTTTCTTTCTGGCTTCTTGTAAGATTTTTTCTTTTGCTTGGAAACTCTTGAATTTGGCAATTATATTTCTGGGTGTTTTCTTATCTGGATCGAATGTTGCGGGTGTTCTATGGATCCTTTCAATGTCTATATTGCCCTCTTGTTGTAGTACTTCAGGGCAATTTTGCTGAATAATTTCTGTTAGTATGGAATCCAGGTTTCTATTAATTTCTGTTTTTTCTGGAAGACCAATTATTCTCAAATTGTCTCTTCTAGACCGGTTTTCTTGGTCTGTCACTCTCTCATTGAGATATTTCATGTTTCCTTCTATTTTTTCAGTCTTTTGACTTTGTTTTATTTGTTCTTGTTGTCTTGAGAGATCATTAGCTTCTAATTGCTCAATTCTAGCCTTTAGGGATTGGTTTTCGGCTATAATCTTTTGGTTTTCGGCTATGATCTTTTGGTTTTCGGCTATAATCTTCTGGTATTCCTTTTCAATCTGGTCATTTCTGGTGTTCAATTTGCTCATCAGTTCATTTGGTTTCTGAGCCTCACTTTCCATTTGCAAGATTCTACCTTTTAAACTGTTATTTTCTTGCCAGATCTCTTCCATTTTCCTCAAAATCTCAGTTTTGAACTCTTCCATAGCTTGTGAGGAATTTTCCTTATTTGAGGAGGGTCCGGATGCTTGTTTGTTCTCCTCCTCTGTTTGCTCAGTTGTCTGGATTTTCTCTATGTAAAAGTTGTCGAGTGTTAAAGACTTCTTTTTCTTGTTGTTAATCTTTCTCTTCTGAACTTCCTGAGACTGGGTAGCCATCGCTAGCCCAGCAGCTTCTCAGGTTTATCCTCGTGCTCAGTGTCTGTCCATGGTCTTTTGGCTCCTGAGGTCTGAGTTCTGGTTTTTTCCAAGGTCAAGCCCCCTGGTGGACCCCTTTGCTTGATCCTCTGCCAGAGGTTTCTTTACAAGTCTCAGGGAGCTGCTTCCACAGTTGTATACCTGTCTACACTGGTTCCCCACTCAGGGTTTCAGAGCCTTAGCTCGCGGCTGTGTCTGCCTCCACTGGTGCCTCCAATGTGGTGCCTGCACTCTGCTCCCTCCCTCAGAGTTCATGTGTGTTCTTTAGCTTTTTGGGGTCCTAAATCTTGCTGCTCTCAGGAACAGGCCCCGAAGATGCCAATGACTCGATGGGTGCCCCAAACTTGCTCTATTTCTTTTTAGCTGGCTTCGGCACTATATGTGGTGTGTGTGGAGGGGTTGGGGTTGGGTGGTTGCTCAACCCACGATTTAGTGAGAGCTGTTTCACCCCTTTATAGCATGGAAATGCCCCAATTCCACGTACCTTCCACACTGTGCCCTGTTGTGGGGTTCCTCAGTTCGTCTGGACTTGTTTTTATGTTCCCTTGAGGAGTTTTGTGTGTTTTGGTCAGGAGAGGTTAAGCGCTGCTTCTTACTCTGCAGCCATCTTAACCTGGAACCCTAGGGGTCCTTTTTGCATAGACTACCTTTGAACAAATATATCTTTAGGCTAAAGGTCCATACTTACTAGCTCTCTTTGTTCAAATCTCTGCCTTGGTAGATTTGTGATTTCTGCAATGTTCTATCTGCCTCCAGTGTCAGTGATCACAACCCATCCACATCTTTTTAACTACATGTTATTTCCATGAAAAATCTCATAAATCCTGAACAGGATCTCTACTCAGTCTACTGAGGGCTCTCTTATTGATGTCTTGATATTATGTGGATAGGATGGGGTAGGTAGATTTTTTTTTATTCATCAGTTAATCATCAGTTTCCTATATTACTAGGCCAGTTCCTTGTATCTTATCATTCTAGAAACCTTAATCTGAATAACTGTCTAATGACATTATGTTTTTACCTGTAATTTCAACTATGCCATTGTCTATTTAATATTAGCTAGTTAGTAAAGAATAGTAATTTATTAAAACATTTACTATGTGCCACATATAGGGGATAAATATATAAAACTCTTCAAAGAGGTTGAATTATATTTCTGGAAACAATATAAGTATGTGCAAAGTAGGTATGAAGTAAACACTAGATTGAGGATAGTGGAAAGATCTAGGAATTAGAGATGTGGCATTTAGGAAGATCTCATATATGAAGTGAAATTAAATCAAGTTTTAATATAAATTATGGATTCTAAAAGTTGGGTATAAATAACTAAAAAACCTGCCGTTTTCTATTTCATTTAGCCCAGCTATACAGAACAGATAGACTTTCATTTTTATATGATTGTTACGCATTTTTAGATAATCTATCTAATCTCATATATGCCAATTATTTGGAAATTAGGGGCTTTCAATTTATTTTTACTCCTTTATTGTTATATAAGATCTCTAATTGTTGTTTAGTCATTCAGGTGTATCTGACAATTTATGATCCCAGTGGATCATGTTGTCCATGGAATTTTCATTACAAAGGCAATGGAGTGGCTTGCCATGTCCTTCTCTGGTGGATTAAGGCACAAAGAGGTTAAGTGACTTGCTTACAGTTCTATAGCTAGTGATTGTCTGAGGCCATATTTTGAACTCAGGACTTCCTCACTTCAGACTTAGTCATCTATTCATTAAGACACCTAGTTGACTCCTAGCAAAAAGAGATTAAGTTCCTTGCCCAAGATCTCACAGCTAGTATTTTGTCTAAGGCCACATTTTAATTCACATTTTCCTGGCTTAGAGCCCACCATTCTGTCCACTGAGCCATGTAGATGATTCTAAGATTTCTAATAAAATACAACAAAAAATGCTGTGGGAAATAAAAAAGTAAGAAAAGGTTAGAAAAACATGTTACTAAGACTAACTTGAAAAATGGAGAAATAATTTAAGAAATTTAATGATATAACCATAGTTTAAATCATATGACAGAACACTAGTCAAGAAGGGAGCTTGAAAAATTTAGCTACAGTGTTACCTTTGCCCTCATGGTAATTAAAGTCTAGTAAAGGGATATAATAGATATACAAAAAGTCAGAGTTGGTTTTGTACTTGACTATACTCATTGGAAAGATTGAGTATATAATGCAAAATGAAAGATTCCCATTCTAAATTTAATGATTTACCAAAATGGTTTTGAGTAAGGTACTTTTAAAAAATGTATTTCATTTCAGCTTCTTCATTTTGATTAATTAGTTATAGAAAACAATGAGCCACTACTTTCCTTAGCCCACTTTCAAATAGGAACCATAGAGGTCAAGATCAGGTTATTTGAAGTCATGCATTTTGATGTGAGACTTCTTGAACTTGGGTTCCCATTATTCTTCTGATGCTTGAAGTCTGTGTAACCTTGAAGAAGTCTTCTAAATTTTTTGTGCCTCATTTTCTGGAACCATAAAATTAAAAGAAATTACATCTACGAACCTCCTCCAAGTTCTAGACCTATGTGATCTTATGATCCTAAAAAGGAAACATAAATGATAATAAATAAAATAATGAAAAAAGAACCTAAATTAAAATAAGTAAAGAGACATTCCAAAAGTAAAATAAAGATTGACTTGTACTGTCAGGACTAGAAGCTAAATCTCCCAAATTTCAAACTCAGTGTTCTTTTCCCTTTACTACCTAGTCTCAAATTTTGTGAAATAATGGAAAATGATAGTTGAGGGGTTAAAGAGGTCATAAAACAGAACTGGGTCAGTCTATTGATGTATTCAGTTTAATTTTAACTTTTTAAAGTTTTATTCTATTTAAGATTGTTTATTGGTATTTGACACTGAATAAGGCAGATGACTAAGCATATCCATCTGTCAGCCTTTCTTATATTATAGTCATTTGGGTAGAACTCTTCCTCCAAAATTTCAGAAAATTTAACTAATAAGACTGTCAAATGTGTACCATCAAACAGTGACCTCATTTCATAGTTAGAGTATAGTGGGGGGGGGGGTTGATGTGATAAAGGAAGCATGCATGCCAATCAATTATGTCAGATCCAAAAGTACTTTGATTTTCACTCTTAAAGAAAAATGAAGATGGGAATCTCTCAAGTTATGACTTTATGTTTCTCAGAAATATATTATAACTCCATATGGGAAAAAACATAAAGAATTAAAGAAACTTGAAAAGACTCACAATCAAACCATGTTTTATAAGGATATTGATGAACTGTAATACATTTAAGATGTCAAGAGATAGAAGCATGGGGATGCAACTAGGAAGATTTTTGAAAATCTTCTTAAACTATAAATCCATATTTCCTATCTTTTGAAGTACAAGCTGATCAACATAATTTAACGGAGTCACGTATGTGGCTCAGGAGATAGGACACTATGTGTGGAGTCAGGAACAACTGAGTTCAAATCTGGTTTCAAACATTCACTAGTTGTGTGACCCTGGGTAAGTCACTTATCTTCTGTATCTTTTAATCCACTATAGAAGGAAATGGCAATTAACTCCAGTATCTCTGCCAAAAAAAATGAGGTCATAAAGAGTTGGACACAAGTGAGTGACAGAACAATACTTTTAATGTCTCAACCATCTCACTATTTAATATAAAATCTCATATTTTGAAATAGCAGGTGTATTTAATTCTAGAGATCAGAATGATTTTACATGGGTCATTCATTACCTATGTAAGATTGGATGTTATTTAATGATTCTCTCTCGACTTCAGTTTTCTCATTGATGAAAAAAAAGAGAGAGGGTTGAATTAAATTGCTTCAACTTCTATGATCCTGCAATGTACTCATAACTTTAGAGAACAAATTAGATAAGATTGTTCTGTATGTTTGTCCCATTCCAACTTTTGTCCTCTGATATATTTTCAAGGTTTGTGACTTCTTTCTTTTGTGTTTCTCCATCACTGCTTGATGACAATTGTTTCATTTCAAAAAGACAATTAAAAATAATAATTCTTCAGCATTTGACAAAATTACTAGTAAAACTGGGATGTAGTTGAAACTTATTTTCAAGTTAAAGAAATTTTGCCCACAAGTACAATCCATTAGCATATATAACTCCTGAAAGTAAACTTTCCAAAAGAATATTTTTAAAAGATTTGTTGATTTTAAACTTATCATTACACTTCTGAACACACACAGCACACATACACAATGTAAGAACTTTCTTAAGATAGTAATATAATTAAAATAAATCAACACATTATACTTACCTGGCAAAGCATAGCCCATTCTATATGTATAGGACATTATTTCTGTGATAAAAAGTGATAGATAAATTTCACCAACATTCCCTATGAAATAACATTTCAAGTAGTTTTTTTCAAACTTGCTTGTTTGTGTGATTTTATCATTACATTATGGTCAATGGTAATTCACAATATATTATTTATTGCATTCACCAATTTGGCCAATTATAAGTGATACTAATCAGAGCACTCATTTCTGAAGACAAAAAAAAAAGAACACTGATTATAATGGCAAGAATAGAAAAATGTGGGAATAGTGGGTCATTTCACATTCTTAACAGCTGCTGCTATTTCTGAATTCCATAATGCAAGTGAATATTCCTTGACAATCTATTTCTAAGTTGAAAGGGTAAAGGAAGTTACCCAAAATAAACCTCGGTGTTATTCAGGAAACCTGTATTTAGTTATGAAAATACATGGACTGGCTATTCATTCCCACTGTTTTAGATGTCAGTATGAACTTACCACTAATAGATGCATATAAATGTGAAGGCTGAAGATATAATCACAAGGAAGACGTGCCAGGGAGAAATAGTTCCTAAAATTGAAATCGGGAAATTACCTCCCTTGGGAAAAGAACTTAGCACTTTTGCAGAGTAGAAATAAATTTTTGTTTTTTTTTCAACATCATAATTTTCTTTATTAGCTGACAATAAAAAGCCACAGTTATTTTCAGGCTTTAAGTAAGGAAGGGAAAATTTAATGGGCCTTTGTCTTCTTATTGTGAAATATACTTTTCTTAAATTACATGAACTTTGATTATTAGCAAGACTGGATAAATTACTTTTGACTAGTATGAAAAAATATTAGAGTTTGGTTATTCTATAACTAAAACAAATATCTAATGATTCGCCTTTTAGATTAAGGCATCTGAGAGCCAGGCATAGCCAAAATTATTCAAAGCAGACATCACACAGATATTGACAAGAAGATCTAGCAAACTAAATTTTTTAAATTTTTTATTATATTATATATTTTATTATATTATGTATTATATTTTATTATATCATGTGTTACATATTTTATTTTAAGGAGTAATAAAATGTTTATTTGACTATATTTTCACACCCTCATTCTCTGCTACTGCAGTATCTAAAATTAGCAATAGTTGAGTCACTCTTTTGAATTAAGTCATCACTTATAAAAAAATTCCTGAAAATTTACAAATGTAGGTTTTTGGAGGGTTAACACATACAGCTATTAGCATCCATGTTCCTGAGTATAAAGTTCAACTCCGTCTCTGTATCTGCAGCAACTAGTAAACATGTGAAACCTTAGGTGCTAAAATGCTTCAATTGATTTATCAGGTTAGCTGTCTGCCATCTAGTCAGACTTGGAAGAAGAATCTTCTTCATCTATCAAGTATTTGTTAAAGTACTTCCCACAGGTGAAATATTGGTAGAAATTAGAAGGAGGAGGTAGGAATTGAAACTTTAAGAAGATACAGTTCCTGCTTCTTAAGAATGTTATCTTTTAATGGTTATGGAAGAAAGTCTGTATTGAAAGCCATTAAGACTCCTCTTTTGACCCCTTTTATGATCCACACCTTGTCTTATTGAAAAACATTATAGCCTCTAGGAAAACTTTAAGTTCTGAATAAACCAGCACTTAATGAGTTAACAGACTTTTTTCACTCAGCAGAGTAAAGCTGCAACTGTGGGTATATCTCTCTAACTGCTCCATGCATCCCAAGGTCACGGAGTGGCAAGCTCAGGCAAAATAACTTTTAGATAAAGTGAAGCTCATTTTTAACTTGAGACTTTTTCTCATCCAGCATTATCTTCTTGGGATAATTATTTGTAAAACTATAACTTTATTATGCTTTGATATGGCATAATTTGTGTTTCTGCACAAACGCAAAGTTTCAGGGTGGAGTTCTTTTGTGTGAAATGAGTCTTGAAGTATATATAATAAACTCCATGCTACAAGAGACAGAGCTGGAAACATGAGCTAAAAGATCTTCTGTGTCCTTTTTTACTTATCAACTAAACCTTCTTTATCAGATTATCTAGAGATGATAGATAGATCTTGAGAAGTCTGGAATATGAAGTGCTTTCCACAAAGGCAAATTTCATTACACCAGTGAAGCAAGTTGGAATAAAGAACACTGGATATGACACCAAAATTGGAAAACATTCCAAAAAAAAAAGAAGAAATGGTGTTGAAAAAATAAACTTTGCCCGCTTACACAATTTGTATCATGTTAAATATACTTCCAAAGTCATCCCATAGCCAGAATTTATGTTACCCTGGCAGCAGGTATATATGAAACCCTAGAAGTCTTTGAACACTATAGAAGTTTTAAACTGAACCTGGCTATCAAAACATTAGAATTTGGAACTCAATTTGTCACTTCACCCTGAGTTGAAAGAAGATAGGGAGGTTGATGAGGAAATTGGACTTTTCTGTCTATACTTCACACAGGGCAAAAAGTCACAAGAGCAGAGTTTGAAAACAAGGAGAACCTGGAGATGGGAGAATGTCATTTAAATATACTTCTTAGACAAACCTCTGAAGTTATCCACCAATTATGCTGCTTTTTGATATAACCACATCAGGTTAAAGAAAACTATTGATATTTCTATAGCCTTACCTCAGCATACACGAGGAATGGGGAAGAAAAATTATATGGAAATAGCCAAGTACATATAACATATAGACATAATGGATAATGACTAATTCAAACTATATATATATATATATATA
>NW_025346131.1:0-1082 GCF_016433145.1 Gracilinanus agilis | reverse complement strand
GGAAAGAGAGAGAGGGAAGGAGAAAGTTGAGTGGAGAGAGGAGAGAAAAAAGTGGAAGGGAGGAGATAGAAGACGAGGAAGAAAGGCAGAGCAGGAGGGAGGCAGGTGAGAAGGAAAAGGTGTGTGGACAGTAATCGAGGTGGTCAGCATTCTGGGCACTTGGCCATTAGCAGCAAGTTTCCTTTTTGAGGCTTTCTACCGCAGAGGAGGGAAGGATAGAGAAATAGGGGAAAGAAACAAGTGTCCCTTCAGAAGCTTTCAAAGGAGGGTAGATTAGGGATAGAATGATTCTTTTGTGAGCATTTGAAGAGGGAAAAGAAAAGGGAGGGTAAAATGTGGAAAAGAAGAGGAAGGGGAGAAAAAAAACATGGTGGAAGGTGGAAGGGCAGTGGGCAGTAGTACTTTTGCCTGAAACATACAAAAGAGAGTTGAAAACACATACACTCTTAAAATGGAAGTAGGACTTTTGGGACAGCCTGTCCCTTGAATTCAACAGGGAAACAATTGGGGATGGGAGTGGGAGGAATAGTTAAGAGGGAAGGTGATATTCTGATCTTGAAGGGCGTGATTAAAAGGAGAAAAAAGAAGAAAAAACAAGAATCTAATTGGGGATATCTTAGATAGCCTCTAGAGAGCTGGGAAATAACTGAACAGACTTACATATGAATGACTGTTATGGAATATAATTGCGTTGTAAGAAAATAATAAAATGAGATGATTTCAAAGAATCCTGGGTAGCAGGAACAGATGCAGAGTGAAATGAGCAAAATCAGGACAACAGAACCGAGTAAAGAAAGACAACTCTGTTCTATGGAGGCAAATGGATGGCTCAGGGGATTGAGAGCCAGGCCTAGAGATGGTGGCCCCAGGATTCCAATCTGATCCCAGATACTTCCTAAGTGACCTCAGAAACTTCCTAACTGTGTGTCCCTGGGTGAGTTGCCCATTGCCTGGACTCCATTGCCTAGCCCTTTCCACTCTTCTACCTTGGAATCGGTATGCAATATTGATTCTATGATAGATGGTAAGGATTTCTTTTTTCAAAAGATAACTTTGAAAGAGGTAAGATGGGGCAGGTAGGT
>NW_025346130.1:0-3681 GCF_016433145.1 Gracilinanus agilis | reverse complement strand
TATAATATGTGTGTGTGTGTGTGTATATATATATACATATATATCCCTATCTGGTAACCAACTTCTCTATATTTAACTACATAGGGTACTTTGAAATCATATAATATGCAAGGTTCTGGAAAGTGGAATAGCTTAAAACTGCATGTAGACCATGGAGATACTCTGTATAGTTCCTCACTGGAATGGTAGGTGAAGTCTTCCCAAAAGCTTACTAAAACTTAAGCTCTGTTGACAAAGGTTTTGTTTCTTTTCTTCTTTTTTTGGTACGATATGTAGAGCTGAATGTAGGTTTAACAAGGTGCCATTGTAACTCCAGTATGCTCAACTTCAACATGCTCAGTTGCCTGCCACAATGCTTACTATATCCCTTATCACATGGATGGGTAGCTTCTTCAGACTGGCTACCTGCATCTTTAAAAACTGATTAGACCTAACTAGTAGCTTTCTCTTTCCTTAATTTAAAAAAAATTAATTTTAAATCAATTAATTAAATTTAAATTTTAAATTTAAAGTAAATTTAAAAAATAAAAAAATAATTTTAAATTAATTATATAATGTGTCTTATATAATTAATTTAAAATTAAATTTTAAAATTTAAATTATTAAAAAATTATGCTTCTTGCTGCTGTACCCAGCACAGCATCTAGGCCATGAACTTGAACTAATGAAAAGAGGAATTGTCTGCCCTATCTACAACTTTCTCTCTTTTACTCTGGCTGGAGAAATAGGCCTGGGAGTGTTTGTTCTGCTTTGTGTTATTTGACTTGTTTTCCATGCCAGAGTGATCATCAGACTAAGAGTTTAGGCCATGGTAACTTGGAGGCAGGATTGCAGGTGGGCTAATGCAGTTGTCAGCCAGGTCTGCATGGAAGCCTTGAAAAGTCAAGGTGCTAGGACTGAAGTTCTATTTGGACATGGACCTGAATCTATTCTCTATGGAAACTAAACTAAACTATGAACCTAACACTCTAACCCTCCCCAAAGAATATTGGAGAAAGGAAGGGAATGCCTCCTATTTTTGGTGAAAAGTAAGTTTGTATATTTATGATAATCTTTCAAATTTTTCTCTTTATTAGGCAAACTAAGTATTCACAAAGTTGGGTTATACTATAATCAGAGATTGAAGAATTTCTACTTTACTAAGAAGGCCACTCTAGGAGTATGAGGAAAATGTCTATTGTTGATATAAATCTCAAATGGAAAAATTGGGACACTAATTTACTGTTGGTTGGATTATGAACTGATCTCAAAATTCTGTAGAGAAATTTGGAACCTTTCCAAAGTTATATAACTGTGTACCGCTTTTGTCCCAGCAATGTTAATACTAGGTCTATATCCAAATGAGACTAAAGAAATAGGAAAAGGACCAGTATTTATAAAAATATTTATAGCAGGTCCTTTCATGGTGACAAAGAATTGGAAAAGTACCCAGGAAACCTTAAATCTATACAAATAATCTTCTGGATCTATGGATATCTGATCTCATTCCATCAACTGGAAAATGAATGAACAAGTGCAGTATATTATTGTAATGGAATAATATTGTACTATAAGAAAAGATAACCAAGATGCTTTCAGAAAAACACAGAATTACATGAATGCTGATGCACAGTACACCTTAATAGCAATATTGTTGAATGATATATCATGAATGACTTAGCTATGAAATACATATGATCCGAGACAATTCCAAAGGACTTAAGATTTTAAAAAAAATGTTTTCCAACTCTAATGAACTGATGGAGTTGAATGCAGACCAAAGCACAAAATTTAATTTTTCTTGTTTTATTTTGTTTTCTTATCTGTTTTCTTTCACAAGGCTAATATGGAAATATATTTTGCATAACTGCACATATATAACATATAAATTGCTTGCCTTCTTGATGAAAGGAGATGATAGGATGATAGGGAGAGAGAGATAGCATTTGTAACTCACATTTTTAAAAATGGTAAAATTTGTTTTTACCAGCAATTTGAAAGAAAATTTTTAAATATCTCATGTTGCCATTTTACTAAGCACAATTATCTCCATTGAAAGCTCTATATGGCTGGCATCAGTCTTTCAAACATTTAAACTGTCATTCATGCCAGGGGAGAAAATGGGGAACAAATAAGTTTAACAGTAGCCTTCTAGAGACAATGGCTATGCATGCTTTTGTTCTTTCCCTCCCACTAAAACTAATTTATTATATCCTGTTATAAAGCCAAAGCAAGCCAAAGCATGACAAAACTAGATTGCACCACTCACTTGCAAACTTAGGAACAGAAATACAAAGTAAGTAATGTGAATTTTCTAAACTAAGGTTTGAATGATTACAGACCTATTGCTTCAAAAAAGTATACCCCTTTCAGTAACAAGAAGATTACAGTTTCTAAACTCATTTATAGGTAATAAAACCTAAGTGCGGCCATTTTCTCTGGATGATGAGGCTGTATTCATGTTTTGGAAAAGTTGTTCAAAATCATTATCCCTAAAGGCATAAGAGACATAACACATTTGTATGATACAACAAAGAGTTGCTCAGACACCATGAAGGGAGATGGGGATGTGGGGTACAAATGGTAGTAGTAAGAACACATTTTCTCCAGCCTCATTTTTTTTTGGTCCTAATTCTAGCCTCTTACTTAGTCTTAAGAAAAACATTATCATCTAGGTATGCCTGTTTTTGACACCTTTTTCAGTAGGGCCTCTGAGTAGATGAAAAGAACTTAAAGAAGTACTGTGCAGGATGGGATATGGCACACAGATAAGAAAGAATACCATAGTAGCAAAACGTTGGAAAGACATGGGTTCAAGTATCACTGTTGATACATGCTGCCTATATAACAGCAATATAGAAACAATATTACCACTCAGTATTCTGGGAAATTATCAGAGAATATAAATTATCAGTGAGCTGAAGGTATACATAGTGGAAGGATTTTCAGCAAGCAGGGGAAGATTATCCAGAACAAATTTATGATTTTGAAAGAAATTAAAACTTGGATCTTGGATTTAAATCTGAAAGGTAGTTTGAAACTCATCTAGTCAAAATAATGCATTTTTAGATAATTCCTGGCACATAGTACACATTATATAAATGCTTATTTCCCACCCACATCTCTGCAGTATATTTTTTAAAGGAAATAATGATAATTTCCCTACATACCTTACATGGTTGCTAAGGAGTTCTCCTGAGATAATAATATATGTAAAAGTACTCAAAAAACCTTAAATCTATACAAATAATTGAGATCTATGGATATGTGATCTGATTGATGTAGCTGTTTCATAAGTGACCAGATCAGAAATCTTCTGAGCCTTCCCATCCCATATGACTGATCCACATGTTTGCTCAAATCCCTTGACTAGGGGTCCAGGGATAGGGAAAAGGAGAAGAATATCAATCTAATATTGTGAAGGCACTTCTTGCTTTCTCATGATATCTCAAGGATGCTGTTGGATTACGTTGTCACTCCATCTAAAACCTCTTACTCTTGCAATGTGACATTGTACATTTTAATAATATCCTTCATGCACTTTCACATTTACCCAAAACCAATTATCTATTAAAGCTGGTTGACAAATATTATAAGCATTTACATGGCCCCTTGAGTAATAATCATGGAAATTATGAGGAGACATGTTCCATGACTTAAAGAACACATAGTTATACCAGAAGAATAGATATTAAAAATATA
>NW_025346129.1:0-6820 GCF_016433145.1 Gracilinanus agilis | reverse complement strand
TTGCTAGTGTTTCTAGTACTATGTTGAATAATAGAGGTGATAATGGGAACCCTTGTTTCACTCCTGATCTTATTGGGAAGGCTTCTAATTTATCCCCATTGCATATAATGCTTGTTGATGGTTTTAGGTATATACTGTTTATTATTTTTAGGAAAAGTCCTTCTATTCCTATAGTTTTTAGTGTTTTAAATAGGAATGGATGCTATATTTTGTCAAAAGCTTTTTCAGCATCTATTGAGATAATCATGTGATTTTTGTTTTTTAGACTGTTGATATGGTCAATTATGTGGATGGTTTTCCTAATGTTGAACCATCCTTGCATTCCTGGTATAAATCCCACCTGATCATGGTGGATGATCTTCTTAATTACTTGCTGGAGTCTCTTTGCTAATATTCTATTTAAGATTTTTGCATCTATGTTCATTAGGGAGATTGGTCTGTAGTTTTCTTTCTCTGTTTTTGGTCTACCTGGCTTTGGGATCAGTACCATATTTTTGTCATAGAAGGAATTTGGTAGGACTCCTTCTTTGCTTATCATATCAAATAATTTGTATAGTATTGGGATTAGTTGCTCTTTGAATGTCTGATAGAATTCACTTGTGAATTCATCATGTCCTGGTGATTTTTTCTTAGGGATTTCTTTGATGGCTTGTTCAATTTCTGTTTCTAATATGGGATTATTTAGGTATTCTATGTCTTCTGCTGTTAATCTAGGCAATTTATATTATTGTAAATATTCATCCATATCTCCTAAATTGTTATATTTGTTGCCGTATAATTGGGCAAAATAGTTCTTAATGATTGCCTTGATTTCCCCTTAATTAGAGGTGAGGTCTCCCTTTTCATCTTTAATACTGTCAATTTAGTTTTCTTCTTTCCTTTTTCTTATTAGATTGACCAGTACTTTGTGAATTTTATCTGTTTTTGCAAAATACCAGCTTCTTGTCTTATTTATTAATTCAATAGTTGTTTTACTTTTCTCCCTTAATTTTTAGTATTTCTAATTTAGTTTTCATCTGGGGGTTTTTAATTTGCTCGCTTTCTAATTTTTTGAGTTGCATACCCAATTCATTAATCTCTACCCTCCTTAATTTGTTAATATATGCACTCAAGGATATAAATTTCCCCCTGAGTACTGCCTTGGCTGCATCCCACAGAGTTTGGTAGGATGTCTCATCATTGTCATTCTCTTCAATGAAATTGTTGATTGTTTTTATGATTTCTTCTTTGACTGGCTGGTTTTGGAGAATCAAATTATTTAATTTCCAATTAGTTTTTGATTTGCCTGTCCAGGTGCCCTTACTAATTATTATTTTTATTGCGTTATGATCTGAGAAGGTTACATTCATTATTTCTGCTCTTTTGCATTTGTTTGCTATGTTTCTATGCCCTATTACATGGTCAATCTTTGTGAATGTTCCATGTGCAGCTGAAAAGAAGGTGTATTCCTTTTTCTCCCTATTTATTTTTCTCCACATATCAATTAAGTCTAATTTTTCTAGTACTTCATTCACCTCTCTTACCTCTTTCTTATTTATTTTTTGGTTTGATTTATCTAGATCTGAAAGAGGAATATTTAGATCTCCCACTATTATGGTTTTACTATTGATTTCCTTCTTGAGCTCTGCCAGTTTTTCCTTTATGAATTTGGGTGCTATGCCACTTGGTGCATACATATCGAGCAGTGTTATTTCCTCATTTTTTATACTGCCTTTAATCAGTATGTAATGACCTTCCCTGTCTTTTTTAATCATATCTATTTTTACTTTGGCTTTGTCAGAAATCATAATAGCCACTCCTGCCTTCTTTTTCTCATTTGACGCCCAAAAGATTTTGCTCAAGCCCTGAACCTTAAACTTGTGTATGTCCACCCGCCTCATATGTGTTTCTTGTAGACAACATATGGTAGGATTTTGGTTTCTAATCCACTCTGCTATTTGCTTACGTTTTATGAGCGAGTTCATCCCATTCACATTCAGAGTTATAATTATAAGTTGTACATTCGCTAACATTTTCTTATCCTCCCCTATTCCTAACCCTTTTTGCCTTATACTTTTTCCTTTAAAAGCAGTGGTTTGCTATTAAGACCCTATCCCTTATCCTCTCCCTTGACTAACTTCCCTTTCTACCCCCTCCCTTATTATTCCCCTCTTTTTGTGTTTAAAGGCCTAATGAATTCCCTCCTCCTTCTTCTCCCCTCCCTTTTTTTGACCTCCCCACTCCCTTGCTCCCCTTGGTTTATCCCTTCTGACTTTCTCAGTAGGGTTAGATAAGAGTTTTACATCCCAATGGATAGTATAGCTACTCTTCCCTCTCCGGGTTGATTAAACTGAGAGTAAGGTTTAATTATTACTTCTTAATGCTCTCTTCCTCTCCTTATTATAATAGTATTCATCCCCTCTCCTTCCCATGCCCTCTTTGTGTGTAATATAATATCCTATTTTTCTTATTCACTCAAGTTTCTCTTGGTGTCCCCTACTATTCACCCCCCTCTTCCCCACTCCCCATATCATCTTAGACCATTTAGTATTCCACCCTCTCCCTGTGAATTATTCTTCTGATTACTATAATAGTGAATACTATAATAGTGAATAGAGTTCACTACCGAGAATTATACATAGCATTTCTCCACATAAGAATATAGATAATTAGATCTTACTGAGACCCTTAAAAAGGCAAATTTAAAAGTTATGAGTTTTCTTTCTTTCCCCTCTGTTTCTTATTTACCTTTTTATGTTTCTCTCTATTTTTGTGGTTGGATATCAAACTTTCCATTTAGCCCTGGTCTTTTCTGTGCAAATACTTGGAAATCTTCAATTTTGTTGAATGCCCATACTTTCCCCTGGTAGTATATAGTCAATTTTGATGGGTAGTTGATCCGTGGTTGCAGGCCCAGCTCTCTTGCCTTTCTGAATATCATATTCCAAGCCCTGTGGTCTTTTAGCGTGGAAGCTACCAGATCCTGTGTGATCCTGATTGGTGCTCCTTGATATTTGAATCGTCTCTTTCTGGCTTCTTGTAAGATTTTTTTCTTTTACTTGGAAGCTCTTAAATTTGGCAATTATATTCCTGGGCATTGTCTTTTCTAAGTCGAGTGTCGAGGGTGATCTATGGATACTTTCAATGTCTATATTGCCCTCTTGTTGTAGGACTTCAGGGCAATTTTGCTGAATAATTTCTTTTAGTATGGAGGCCAGGTTTCTATTAATTTCTGGTTTTTCTGGAAGACCAATGATTCTCAAAATATCTCTTCTAGACCAGTTTTCTTGGTCTGTCACTTTCTCATTGAGATATTTCATGTTTCCTTCTATTTTTTCAGTCTTTTGACTTTGTTTTATTTGTTCTTGTTGTCTTGAGAGATCATTAGCTTCTAATTGCTCAATTCTAGCCTTTAGGGACTGGTTTTCGGCTATAATCTTTTGGTTTTCGGCTATGATCTTTTGGTTTTCGGCTATGATCTTTTGGTTTTCCTTTTCAATCTGGTCATTTCTGGTGTTCACTTTGTTTATCAGTTCATTTGATTTCTGAGCCTCACTTTCCAATTGCAAAATTCTGCCTTTTCCACTGTTATTTTCTTGCCTGATTTCCTTTTGAGCTATTTTCCATTTCTCTAACCAAATATTTTCCATCTTTCTCGTCATCTCAGTTTTGAACTTTTCAAGAGCTTGTGACCAGTTTTCATGATTATTTTGGGAGGGTCCAGATGCTTGTTTGTTCTCCCCCTCTATTTGCTGGGTTGTCTGGATTTTCTCTGTGTAAAAGTTGTTGAGTAAAGATTTCTTTTTCTTGTTAATCTTTCTAGTCTGAGCTTCCTGATTCTGGGTAGCCATTGTTATCCTAGCAGCTTCTCAGTTTTATCCTTGCGCTCAGGGTCTGTCTGCACTCTTTTGGGTCCTGAGGTTTGAGTTCTGGTTTTTCTCAAGGTCAAGCCCCCTGGTGGACCCCCTTGTTTGGTCCTCCGCCAGAGGTTTCTTCACAAGTCTCAGGGCGCTGCTTCCACAGTCGTATACCCATCTGCACTGGTTCCCCACTCAGGGTTTCAGAGCCTTCACTCACGCTCACGCGTGTGCCTGTGTCTGCCTCCACCTGAGCCTCTGCCTGCGCCTGCTTTCTGTGCCTGCATTCTGCACCCAAGCTCTGTGCCCGTGCTCAGAGTCCATGTGTATTCTTTAGCTTTTGGGGGTCCTAAATCTTGCTGCTCTCAGGAACAGGCCCTGGAGCTGCCAATGACTCAATGCGTGCCCCAAACTTGCTCTGTTTCTTTTTAGCTGGCTTTGTTGCTATAGGTGGTGTTTGTGGAGGGTGTGGGGGGGTAGTTGCTCAGCCTGCAATTTAGTGAGAGCTGTTTCACCCTTTTATAGCATGGAAATGTCCCGATTCCACGTACCTTCCACACCGTGCCCTGTTGTGGGGTCCCTCCTTTCAACTGGGTTTGTTTTTATGTCTCCTTGAGGAGTCTTATATGTTTTGGTCAGGAGAGGTTAAGAGCTGCTTTTTACTCTGCCGCCATCTTAACCTGGAAGCCGTTAATTTGATTTTAAAAAGGAAAGAAGACCAAATTATTAGTATCAAAAATGAAAAAGATGAAATCACAACAAAGAAAAGGAAATTAAAATAATTATTATGAGTTATTTTGACCAAATATATGTCAATAAATCAGATAATCTTAGTGAAATAAACAGTGACAAAAATATAAACTGCCCAGATTAACAATCACAGAAAAAGAAATTGAATAAGAATCAAAGAATTCACTAAGAAAAGACCCCTGGGGCAGATGTATTCATAAGTAAATTCTACCAATAGTACAGAAACAATAAACTCCAATACTACATAGTTTTGACACAAATAAAGTCAGATTAAAATAATTGAGAAAATGCTAATTGTTCAAGTATAGGCCAAACAAATATAATAAAAATGATAATCCTATCTAAGTTAATTTAAATATTCAGTTCCATACCAATCAAGCTACCCCAAAATTATTTCCTAAAATTTAGAATTGATATGGGAAAAAAGTTTAAACTATGAAGGGAATTAATAAAAAAAATTATTAAGGAAGAAGTCTATCCTTAGCAAATATTAAATGATAATATAAAATGGTAATCCTCAAAACAATCTGGTATTGGCTAAGAAGCAGAGTTAGGAAATCAACACATCATAGTTAATGATTATAGTAACCTACTTTTCTTTAAACACATGGATCTAAGCTCTTCAGGGAAAAACTCACTATATTACAAAAACTGTTGGAAAAACTAGAAAACAATATAGTAGAAAGTAGACATAGATAAACATTTCATAATATATACAAGAAATAAGTCAAAATGAATATTTGATCTAGAAATAAAAGGTGGTACCATAAAGAAATTAGAACATGAAAAAGTTTACCTGTCAGACTAATGGATAAAGGAACAATTTATGACCAAACAAGACATGGAGAACATTTGGAAAAATGAAATGGATAAATTTTTATTACATTAAATTGAAAAGTTTCTGTACAAAAAAATAATGTAACCAATATTAGATGATAAACAACAAATTGGGGAAAAATCAAAGATCGCATTTTCCAAATATTAGACAACTGAGTCAAACTTTTGAGAATATAAAACATTCCCCAATAGTTAAATGGTCAAAGAATATGAACAGGGAGTTCTCAAATGAAGAAATTAAAACCATCTTTAATCACATGAGGATTGCTCTAAATTGCTATTGATTACAAAAATTCAAATTAATAAAAAAAAAAAACTCTAAGGTAACACCTCACTTTTATCAGAGTGTCTACTATGACCAAAAAAAGAAGGGATGTGGGAAAATTGGGACACTAATAAACTTTACATGGTACTTTGAACTGATACAACCATTTTGGAGAACAGCATGGAACCATGCCTAAAGAGCCATCAAACTGTGCATACTCTTTAGTGTAACAATACCACCACTGGATCTGTATCCCAAAGAGATCAGAAATAGGGTGAAAGGACCTACTTGTACAAAACTATTTTTAGCAACTCTTTATAGTGACAAAGAATTGGAAATTGAGGAAATGTTTATCAACTGGGGAATGACTGAATAAGTGGTTGTATATGCTTTTAATGGAATACAATTGTGCCATAAGAAATGATGAACAGGATGAGGTCATAAAAACTTGGAATAACTTATATGAATTAGCGCAAAGTGAAGTGAGCAGAATAGGGAGAATAGTGTAAATAGTAATAGAAATATTTTATTATAATCAGCTATATAGTACTCAATGATTTTTAGCTAAAGCAAATCCCAGGAGAACCCCAAGGGACTTGTGATAAAATGGTCCACATCTAAAGGAGGAAATGAATGAATCTGATTACAAATCAAAGCATGACATCCTTAAATTTATTTCCTTCATGAGTTTTTTGTTGTATATGTGATTTGTCTTTAATCCTGATATGAGGGATGTGGAAATATATGTCACATGAATGCACAGATGTAATCCTATATCAGATTTCCTACCACCTCAGGGAAGGGTTAGGAGAGAGGAAGGGAGAGAATCTGAATTGTAAAATGTCAGAAAATAATTTGCCAAGAATTGTTTCTACATGTATTTAAGAAAATAAAATTCAACAAAAATTTAATTTGTTTCCTACCACTGCCTCCCTTAACCATCCTCCTTCTTGTTACTCCCTTTTTATCCTCTTTCCCTCTTACTTCCCTGTTCTATCTATCTTATCTAGAAATCTGTCTTATATAATACATATAAAGGTGATATAAATATCTATATCTATATATATATATAAATATATAAAAATACATATACGTATATATGATCTCAATATATACCATTATACATATATAT
>NW_025346128.1:0-2652 GCF_016433145.1 Gracilinanus agilis | reverse complement strand
CTCTCTCTCTCTCTCTCTCTCTCTCTCTCTCTCTCACACACACACACACACACACACACACACATAGAGACATACTCAGAATGTCTAATAGCTATAGATATACAATTCTCAAAGCTAATAACAAAACTACATTAGGCAAAGGCTTGTTGGCTGTCACTTACAAATGACACATTTCTCCTTGATTGAGTTTGCCTGTAAAAGTCATGGTCAAGGAATTTTTACAAAGTTTAATAGACATTTTACTAATGTTCAGTCATTGAAGAGAAAAACAAGACTTTTATTTCCCTTACCATTTTGAAAGGGTAACTTGTGATAAAGCTTTTGTTGCTGAGACCCAGAGAACGTTGTACACACATGCTCAAGTAGATCTATGATCTCACTGATTTGGAATTTCATCCAGTGAGAAAAATTTGAACTCATCCATTCCTACCAATATTGTACAACTCAGATCCATGCCTCCCATAAGTATACCACAGGCAGCTGTTATTCAATAGGTTAGAGACCTTGCTCACTTTCTCCTGACATTAAGAAGGTTTCAGGGGAAATACCTTGCTGTCCATTTGCCATCCTTTGTCTGTGATATGCCATCAACCCATATTTTCTTCCTATCGCCTATTTCCATGGTAATACTTTTTACTTCAAAGATTTTCTTCAAAATTTGTTCAGTTGTTCTTCAGTTGTCTCTGATTCTTGAGACCATGTTTGGAGTTTTCTTGGCAAAGAAAATGAAGTGGTTTGCCATTTCCTTCTCAAACTCATTTTTACAGATGAGGAAAAGGGTGTAAAAAGAATTAAATGGCTTACGCAGGGTCACACAGCTAGTAAGCTTTTGAAGCCAAATTTGAACTCAAGAAATGAGTCTTCCTGATTCCATGCCTAGCATTCTATCTTCTGTGCCAATTAGCTTCACAATTATCCATTTGTTAAATGTTGTAGGCTGCTCACAGCCATTATACACCTTCCCATTTTTCATAACGTAATGTTATAAATTGATACCATATAGGAATACAAGTAGAATGTTGGAATTGTAAGGATGAGCTTTTATTTCAGTGTGAACTGTAAAAATATAATTATTTTACAATTTTAAGTAGAATTAACTACAATTATTTTTTAATAAGACAGAGTTCAACAGTACTGCAAATAAAATTTCAATTATAGGTATGATTGCAAATGCTTTAGCATTTTCCATAAAGGTACTTAAAATAAAGCTCTAAAAACACATATATAAAAATGTATCTAAGCATATAGACATTATATATTATGCTGATCCAAAATTGTATTTTGACAGTATGTAAGGACAATTACATATCAACATTTTTATTGTACACATCACTGAGTAACATGTGTTAAAATCCAAGCCAACAACTAATATGGAAGTAAATTATTATTTTAAATCAGTAATGAGGAGGATCCTGGGATTTAAAGCTATCATAATTCTTATCTCTTTAAAAATTCTTTCTAGAGGTTTTCTTGGTTAAAAGACCACTAATCCATTATAATTTCTAGTCTTTGAAATCTTATTTCTATTAGCAAAACAAGTCATGCAAGAAAATGGCACAATACAAATTATCCTGAAATACTAAGAGCAGCAGGTGTCTGATTATACACGTATTTTTAAAATTTTTGTTTTTATTGATATAATGTGGAAAAGCTCCTATTGTATAATTTCCATGCCATACCTGAATCTACTACCACAGACAACCATGAATTTGAGTTTTAGTCACAGAAGTCTGCTCTTAACAACAGCAATTCATCTCCCCTTCCTTTTTTCATTTCTCAGATTAGTTTTTCAGATTGGCAACCATAATAACCTAATGCTTGATAAATCCAAAATTACAACCCTTTAAGGTAAGATATCACCATTTGAGAAAGATTTCTGGGAAAACTGGAAAGAGTTAGGCAGAAATTAGACATAAACCAATTATCTCAAACTATATATGTGGTCTAAATTAGTATGTGATTATGATATAAAAGGAGATATCAAAGGCTATTTTGGGGACCATGTTATAGTTTTAACTACCAGACCTGTCTTTAATTTGTTAGATGTATAAGGAAAGAATTTAAGATGAAACAAGAGAGAAAGCATTATGAGATATAAAATGGATAATTTTGATTTCATTAAATAATTGTTTGCATAAATAAAATCAATATGGATAAAATTAGAGGGAAAACAGGAAACAGAAAAAATGTTCACTCCAAGTTTCTTTGATAAAGTTGTCATTTCTTAAATATATAGGGAACTAAGCCAATTTTTTTTAAAAAAGGGAGCCATGACATGGTTGATAGTCACAGGCAATGAACAGGCAGTTTTCAGAAGAAGAAATTAGTCACATAAAAAATGTTCTAAATCACCATTTATTAGATAAATGCAAATTAAAGCAATTCTGAGATACTGTCTTACACCTATCAGATTGGTTAAAGTGATAGAACAGGAAAATGACAAATGTTGAAGGGGATAGGGAAAAATTAAGACACATATTCATCGTTTAATTGTTAATTATTTAATTTAATTATTAATTTTATTGATAATAATTTACTATAATATAATGATTATAATAATTAATTAATAATTAATTTAATTGTTAACTGGAAAGTAGTCAAAGTGTTCCAGAGAACAATTTGTAACTATGCCCAAAAGGCTATAAAACTGTG
>NW_025346127.1:0-1407 GCF_016433145.1 Gracilinanus agilis | reverse complement strand
GAAACCTATTTTTAAAAATATTTTCATAATTATATTTTGTCATAATTGGTTTTCTTTATATTTCTGTGTCTTTTCTTTTATACACTTAAAAACATTATTCTGAGATGGAGTTCATAGTCTTCACTAGACTGTCAAATGGGTCCATGATACAAAAAAAAAAAAGGTTAAAAACACCTGATCTGGTGTAATAGCTTAGACACAGAATTTCCCCTAGCATTTCTCAAATCTATACCATGCAACAAGAAATCATGTTCCTCCAGACAAGTTTTTGTTCCTAGAGGAATCTCAAAGCAATATAATAAATCAACAAGCATTTGTTGAGTGCCTACTAAATGCTATACACTATGACTATGAATGCAAAAGTGAGATAGAAACTGACATTTGAGTAGGTCAGTGGTTCTTGGCTTTCCTGGATTACGGACCCATTTGCTATCTAATAAAGCCTATAGATCCTGTCTCAGAATATAATTTTAAAAGAATAAAAGAACCAACTTACCATAAAAAGCTCCTAAGATCAGGTTGTTGACAACTAATGTTTATTAAGATGCATAAAATACAGAGGAACATTAAAGGACCCAATTATGCCAAAATACAACTATCAAAAAAAATTTTTTTAATGAAATCAAAGACTCCATGTTAAGAACTCCCACTTTAGATCCTCTGGTCTCAGCATCCCAAGAGGAGATCTGATCTTCCCTCTACTGCTTTAATGCTGACAGAATACATTATGCACCCCTCCCAATGCTTCCCCTCCACACAAAAATAAATATTCTTCCAATCTCCAGATCAAAATATATTACATTATCTGCTCTCACCTCCAATCACTTAGTTTCCAAATAATGCTGCTACTTCCCTATCAGCTATACTCAGAATAACATTAAACAGAACAGATTTAATTAAGAGAATAAGAAATATAGTCTTTTGCAAAGCAGATAATATCTCTTCCTGGCAAGTTCTATTTTTTTCTTTTGGCTGGGCCTTGAAGCAATTCCTGTGGAGAAGGGGCCTAACTTCATTGCTACCACCAACCACCTACCACCAATGGCAGGTAGGCCCATGAGTCTGAAAGTAGCAGCATTTCCCAGACCACTGATCCTACTAAACCTCCAAATATAAACATAACATAAACATAGAACATAAACAAGTTCTATGGAGATCCAGTCTGAAGAGGTCCTCTACCTCCTCAGTAGCCACAGACTCTGAATAACCAGGAAAAAAAACCTCTATCCATCAAAGTTTTTAGCATTATTAAGTGGTTGAAAAATCAGAAACAGATATTAATTTATCTGTGGAATAGGCTTTAAAGAAGATATAGAAGAAGGAAACTGTAAGTAAATTAGGTGAACACAGAATAGTATACTTGTCAGATCTCTGGGAAAGGAAAGATTTTAAAACCAAGCAAGAGTT
>NW_025346126.1:0-5157 GCF_016433145.1 Gracilinanus agilis | reverse complement strand
TATCTATCTATCTATCTATCTATCTATCTATCTATCTATCTATCTATTTTTCCCCCTGAAGAGACTTAGGAAGAGGACAAGGTTTCTAATTACATCCTTATCCTTTACTAAAGCACAAACAAATCAATATTTAGGATGTGTTTTTGGTTTATGGTCATTTCTGTCATGTCCAGTTCTTCATGAATCCATTTGGAGTTTTCTTGGCAAAGATGTTAGTGTGTTTTGCCCTTTCTTTCTCCAGAGAATTTTACAGATGAGGAAACTGAGGCAAAAAGTGTTAAGCGACTTGTCTAGGGTCACATGACCAGTAAGAGGCTGAGGCCAGATTAGAATTCAGAACAAGTCTTCTGACTTCAGAACTTGATGTTCTATCTACTCTGCCACCTTGATGCCCCTATTTTTTTGGGATAAAGAACTACATTTTGTGGTTGGTAACATACAATTTATTTTCCTCTCTTGGTGATTAATTTAGCTTACTTGGAACTTTATTTCTGTTATTTTGTAATGGAGAACAGTTTACTGAGTCCTTCATATAACTAAGATTTAGATATAATCCTAATGAAAAACTCTTGGATTTGAATTTGGGATGAAGAGACCAGAACCTTGTTTTAGCTTCTGTCAAATGTAGTTTAACTTTGATCAAGTCAGAAATTATGTCATACTTCCATTATCTTTGCAATATTCCATTTTTTTCAGTGACACAAGATTCTCTCTCTCTGGCTCTCTGTCACTCTGTCTCTGTCTCTGTCTTTTTTCTTTTTCTCTGTCTCTGTCTCTGTCTCTGTCTCTGTCTCTCTTTCTCTCTGTCTTTTCTATAGATGTATATGTATTATGGGCAGCTAGGTGACCCAGTGGACAGAGTGACTCCCCTACACCAGGGGCTTCCTACTGAAAGCTTCTTTTTTTGGTATTTAAGTCCTATATAATATGCCTCCAATTTATTTTTCTTGCCTTCATGGATCTCTCTCTCTTTCCTTACACCTCTGAGGTTAATAAATTCTTGTTGTGATGACTTCATGGTCCTAAATTACCCATTTTTTCCTATTTTCAGGTACTTTATAAAAGTACGGGAAATACCTAAAGCTGTTTCCAGATATAGAATTCTTGATGGAATATCAAGTAAATTGTCAGTAAATAAGCATTTTATTAAGTGCCTGCTATGTGCCAGGCACTCTTCTAAATGCTATGGATACAAAGAAAGGCTAAAGACCATCCCTGCCCTCCAAAAATTTTTACATTTCCATGCAGAACAAAACATGTAAAACAATA
This sequence comes from Gracilinanus agilis, assembly GCF_016433145.1. Taxonomy (NCBI): domain Eukaryota; kingdom Metazoa; phylum Chordata; class Mammalia; order Didelphimorphia; family Didelphidae; genus Gracilinanus; species Gracilinanus agilis. The sequence goes on along the minus strand of NW_025346126.1, from coordinate 3,888 downwards.
TGTGAATTTAAGATATCTATAGGATAAATTGGAGATATTCCACTGAAGGAAGACTCTACAATTAAGAGGGCACTGGGAAAGCCTTTCTATAGAAAGTAATATTTTAGTTGCGAAGGAAATCAGGGGAAGTGGTAGAAAGAGATGAGGAAGAAGAGCATTCCAGGCATGGTGGAGAACACTGCTGGCATTGAGAAAAGCACTGGGGAGATACTTGTAGATCAGTGATTCCCAAACTTTTTTGGCCTGCTGCCCCCTTTCCAGAACAAATATTACTTAGCACACCCTGGAAATTAATTTTTTAAAAATTTTAATAGCAATTAATAGGAAAGATATATGTATTAATGTTTCTACCTTTTTCGTAAAATATAGTAAAGAAAGGTGTAAATTAGAAACATTGAACTTTGAAATTATGAAACTATTTATCTGTAGCCATCAGCAGCAAGAGGTAGAAAGAGAAACACCATTTAAAATCACCCTGGACAATATAAAATACTTAGGAATCTATCTACCAAAACAAACACAGGAATTATATGAAAACAACTACAAAACACTTTCCAAACAATTAAAACTAGATCTAAACAATTGGAAAAATGTTGATTGCTCATGGGTAGGATGAACTAACATAATAAAAATGTCCATTCTACCCAAATTAATTTACCTATTTAGTGCCATACCTATCAAACTACCAAAAAACTTCTTTACTGAATTAGAAAAAACTATAACAAAGTTCATCTGGAATAACAAAAATATCAAGAATATCAAGGGAAATAATGAAAAAAATGTGAAGGAAGGGGGCCTAGCAGTACTAGATATTAAACTGTACTGTAAAGCAGCAGTCATCAAAATGGTATGGTACTGGCTAGGAGACAGAAGGGAGGATCAGTGGAATAGACTTGGGGTAAATGACATCAGCAAGACAGTGTATGATAAACCCAAAGAGCCCAACTTTTGGGACATGAATCCAGTATTTGACAAAAACTGCTGGGAAATTTGGAAAACAATATGGGAGAGATTAGGTCTAGATCAACATCTCACACCCTATACCAAGATAAATTCAGAATGGGTGAAAGACTTGAATATAAAGAGGGAAACTATAAATAAGTTAAGTGAACACAGAATAGTTTACTTGTCAGATCTCTGGGAAAGAAAAGATTTTAAAACCAAGAAGAGAGAGAAAATTACAAAATGTAAATTAAATGGTTTTGATTATATTAAACTAAAAAGCTTTTGTACAAACAAAAACAATGCAACCAAAATCAGAAGGGAAACAACAAACTGGGGAAAAAATCTTTATAACAAAAAACTCTGAAAGGGATCTAATTACTCAAATATACAAGGAGTTAAACCAATTGTATAAAAAATCAAGTCATTCCCCAGTTGATAAATGGGCAAGAGACATGAATAGGCAATTTTCAGATAAATAAATCAAAAGTATCAATAAGCACATGAGAAAGTGTTCTAAATCTCTAATAATTAAGGAAATGCAAATCAAAACAACTCTGAGGTATCACCTCATACCTAGAAGATTGGCTAAAATGAAAGAAGGGGAGAGTAATGAATGCTGAAGGGGATGTGGCAAAACTGGGACATTAATGCATTGCTGGTGGAGTTATGAAATGATCCAACCATTCTCGATGGCAATTTGGAACTATGCTCAAAGGGCTATAAAAGAATGCCTGCCCTTTGATCCAGTCATATCATTGTTGGGTTTGTACCCCAAAGAGATCATAGATAAACAGACTTGTATGAAAATATTTATAGCTGTGCTTCTTGTGGTGGCAAAAAACTGGAAAATGAGGGTATGTCCTTCAATTGGGGAATGGCTGAAGAAATTGTGGTATATGCGGGTGATGGAATACTATTGTGCTCAAAGGAATAATGAACTGGAGGAATTCCATGTGAACTGGAAAGACCTCCAGGAATTGATGCAGAGCGAAAGGAGCAGAGCCAGAAGAATATTGTTCACAGAGACTGATACACTGTGGTAAAATAGAATATAATGGATTTCTGTACCAGCAACAATGCAATGATCCAGGACAATTCTGAGGGACTTATGGTAAAGAACGCTACCCACATTCAGAGGAAGAACTACAGGAGTAGAACCAGAAGAAAAACAACTGCTTGAACGCATGGGTTGAGGCTGACATGATTGGGGATGTCAACTCGAAATGACCACACCAATGCAACTAACGACAATTTGGAAATAGGTCTTGATCAATGACACATGTTAAAACCAGTGGAAATATGCATCAGCCAACGTGGGGGGGAGGTTGGGGGGTCAAGGGGAAAGTAGGAGCATGAATCATGTAACCATGTTAACTTTTCTAAAAAATAAATATTAATAAATGTTTAAAAAAATCTGTAGCCATCACCATCCCCCTGGATCACTGCAGCACTCACCAGGGGACGGTAGCACCCACTTTGGGAATCACTGTTGTAGACTGTCACAGAACACTTTCAGTAACCTCGTGCTTGGTCTGCAGAGGGCAGTGTTTCATCTTCACAAGTTCCATCTTTATAACACACCTTGACTGTGTGCTTATAAAAGGAAGTTTGACTGACATTGTGAGCTGTGCTAAGTAACAGATGACTGAGTGGCCAGGTAGGAGGCATTTTTTTCTGAAGCATCAAAAGAAAGAGGAGAGAAAGCAGTGACTGTGTCTCAGGAACTCATTTGGCATCTGAGCCCACGGTGTTCCTTCTGAATCTTCATAGTAAAAGAGAATGGAGAAGTTCTCAAGGTTTTCATTCTTGATTCTGTGGCATCAGCTGGATTGTAAGTTGGGATGTGTGGTGGTGTTGATTCTGGTGATGAGAATTGGTATTGGGTCACTGAGTGGTATATTGGAAAGAATGGTGAATCTGGAGTTAGGCAGCATAACTTTGGTCCTTTTGTTACCTTGGCCAAGTCACTAAAACTTTTGAGGCCCCCGTTTCCTTATAAGAAAAATGAGAGAATTGAAAAGAAGATCCAAATGGTACACAAACAGGTCAATTTTGTTACTACTTCAATTAATAATTGACTATACACTTTAAAAAAACTGTACATTAGTACAAGCTTATGGGTTCTCATATATTTTTGTTTTTTTACATTGTAATATTTGTAATTTCAATTATATTAAGTTCACAATAAAAATAATTAAAGTGTAATTGTCTTCTAAGATCTCTTATGGTTATAAATCTATGATTCTATAATATGTAAAATACATAGAAAAGGGGGGGCAGGAGGTCAATCTACCTTAATTAAGTTTTTCTTTGTAAATTGTAGGAAGAAAATAAAAATTTTTGAAAAGTAATGACTTGACTTTGTTCATTTCCCCAGGGGTTACCAGCCAAGAAAAAGTGGAACAAAGTCCTTTATCCTTGGCAGTCCAAGAGGGAGGAAATGCCATTGTTAACTGCACTTACACAGATGCTACATTTAACTATTTTTACTGGTATCACCAATATCCTGGAAAAGGTCCTCAGTTGCTTATACAAATATTTTCAAGTGAGGCTACAAAGCGAAAAGGAAGATTCACAATTCACCTCAACAAAGGGGCCAGATTCCTTTCCTTGCAGATCTCTGCCTCCCAATCTGAAGATTCAGGAACCCACTTCTGCACAGCAAAAGCACAGAGTTCCTTTGGCACCTGCAGCTTGTACATAAACCTGAAGCTGAGGCTCTAGCAACACTCCTTAGGAGGTTTAGCAATCTATTTATTATATTCTCCCAATCTGCAAATGAAAAACAAATGTGCAATTTATCTAACAGGATAATATGATGGTCAGGTTTTTAAGTGTTCATAAAGACACTTTAAAGAATCCTTAACAAGTTCTTAAAAGCAGTTGGTAGAAATCTTATTTGACTTTAGGAATCAACTAAAATGCCATCTCCTTCAAGAAGCC
>NW_025346125.1:0-3979 GCF_016433145.1 Gracilinanus agilis | reverse complement strand
ACATTGGTGTGGTAGTTTTGAGTCTACATCCCCAATCATGTCTGCCTCAATCCATGTGTTCAAGCAGTTGCTTTTCTTCTGTGTTTCCTCTGCTGCAGTTCTTCCTCTGAATGTGGGTAGCGTTCTTTTCCATAAGTCCCTCAGAATTGTCCTGGGTCATTGCATTGCTGCCAGTACAGAAGTCTATTACATTCTATTTTACCACAGTGTATCAGTCTCTGTGTCCAATGTTCTTCTGGATCTGTTCCTTTCCTTCTGCATCAATTCCTGGAGGTCTTTCCAGTTCACATGGAATTCCTCCAGTTTATTATTCCTTTGATCACAATAGTATTCCATCACCAGCATATACCACATTTTGTTCAGCCATTCCCCAATTGAAGGGCATACCCACCTTTTCCAGTTTTTTGCCACCACCAAAAGTACAGCTATAAATATTTTCATGCAAGTCTGTCTATCTATGATCTCTTTGGGGTGAAAACCCAACAATGGTATGGTTGGATCAAAGGGCAGGTATTCTTTTATAGCCCTTTGAGCATAGTTCCAAATTGCCATCGAGAATGGTTGGATCAGTTCACAACTCCATCAGCAATGCATTAATGTCCCAATTTGGCCACATCCCCTCCAACATTCATTATTCTCCCCTTCTATCATTTTAGCAAATCTGCTAGGTGTGAGGTGATACCTCAGAGTTGTTTTGATTTGCATTTCTCTAATTATTAGAGATTTAAAACACTTTCTCATGTGCTTGTTGATACTTTTGGTTTCTTTATCTGCAAATTGTCTATTCATGTCTCTTACCCATTTATCAATTGGGGAATGGCTTGATTTTTTATACAATTGATTTAACTCATTGTATATTTGAGTAATTAGACCTCTGTCAGAGTTTTTTGTTATAAAGAATTTTTCCCAATTTGTTGTTTCCCTTCTGATCTTGGCTACATTGTTTTGGTTTGTACAAAAGCTTTTTACTTTTAAATAATCAAAATCATTTATTTTACATTTTGTAATTTTCTCCAACTCTTGCTTGGTTTTAAAATCTTTCCTTTCCCAGAGATCTGACAAGTATACTATTCTGTGTTCACTTAACTTATTCATAGTTTCCCTCTTAATATTCAAGTCATTCACCCATTCTGAATTTATCTTGGTATAGGGTGTGAGATGTTGATCTAAACCGAATCTCTCCCATATTGTTTTCCAAATTTCCCAGAAGTTTTTGTCAAATAGTGGATTTTTGTCCCAAAAGTTGGGCTCTTTGGGTTTATTATATACTGTCTTGCTGACGTCACTCACCCCAAGTCTATTCCACTGATCCCCCCTTCTTTCTCTTAGCCAGTACCATACCGTATTGATGACTGCTGCTTTATAGTATAGCTTAATATGTGGTACTGCTAGGCCCCCTTCCTTCACATTTTTTTCATTATTTCCCTTGATATTCTTAATCTTTTGTTATTCCAAATGAACTTTGTTATAGTTGTTTTGAATTCAGTAAAAAAGTTTTTTGGTAGTTTGATAGGTATGGCACTAAATAAGTAAATTAATTTGGGTATAATGGTCATTATGTTAGCTTGTCCTACCCACGAGCAATCAATGTTTTTCCAATTGTTTAGATCTAGTTTTAATTGTTTGGAAAGTGTTTTGTAGTTGTTTTTGTATAATTGCTGTGTTTGTTTTGGTAGATAGATTCCTAAGTATTTTATATTGTCTAGGGTGATTTTAAATGGTGTTTCTCTTTCTGCCTCTTACTGCTGTGATGTGTTGGAAATATATAGAAATGCTGATGATTTATATGCATTTATTTTGTATCCTGCAACTTTGCTAAAGTTGTTGATTATTTCTATAAGCTTCTTAGTTGATTCTTTAGGATTTTTTAAGTAGACCATCATATCATCTGCAAAGAGTGATAGCTTAGTTTTCTCATTGCCTATTTTGATACCTTCAATTTCTTTTTCTTCTCTAATTGCTACTGCTGGTGTTTCTAGTACAATGTTGAATAATAGAGGTGATAGTGGGCATCCTTGTTTCACTCCAGATCTTATTGGGAAGGCTTCTAATTTATCCCCATTGCATATGATGCTTGTTGATGGTTTTAGGTATATACTGTTTATTATTTTTAGGAAAGGTCCTTCTATTCCTATACTTTCCAGTGTTTTCAAAACGAATGGGTGCTGTATTATGTCAAAGGCTTTTTCAGCATCTATTGAGATAATCATGTGATTTTTGTTTGTTAAATTGTTGATATGGTCAATTATGTGGATGGTTTTCCTAATGTTGAACCATCCTTGCATTCCTGGTATAAATCCCACCTGACCATGGTGGATAATCCTCTTGATCACTTGCTGGAGTCTTTTTGCTAGTATTCTATTTAAGATTTTTGCATCCATATTCATTAGGGAGATTGGTCTATAGTTTTCTTTTTCTGTTTTTGGTCTACCTGGCTTTGGAATCAGTACCATATTTGTGTCATAAAAGGAATTTGATAGGATTCCTTCTTTGCTTATTATATCAAATAATTTATATAGTATTGGGATTAGTTGTTCTTTGAATGTGATAGAATTCACTTGTGAATCCATCAGGCCCTGGCGATTTTTTCTTAGGGAGTTCTTTAATGGCTTATTCAATTTCTTTTTCTGATGTAGGATTGTTTAGGTATTCTATTTCTTCTGCTGTTAATCCAGGCAGTTTATATTTTTGTAAATATTCATCCATATCACCTAGATTGCTATATTTATTGCCATATAATTGGGCAAAATAGTTTTTAATGATTGCCTCAATTTCCCCTTCATTAGAAGTGAGGTCTCCCTTTTCATCTTTGATACTGTTAATTTGGTTTTCTTTTTTCCTTTTTTTATTAGATTGACCAGTACTTTGTCTTTTTTATCTGTTTTTTTCAAAATACCAGCTTCTAGACTTATTTATTAATTCAATAGTTCTTTTACTTTCGATTTTACTAATTTCTCTCTAGATTTTTAGTATTTCTAATTTAGTTTTCATCTGGGAATATTTAATTTGCTTACTTTCTAGTTTTTTAAGTTGCAAGCCCAATTAATTAATCTCTGCCCTCCCTAATTTGTTAATATATGCACTCAAGGATATAAATTTCCCCCTAAGTACTGCCTTAACTGCATCCCACAGAGTTTGGTAAGATGTCTCATCATTGTCATTCTCTTCAATGAAATTGTTGATTGTTTTAATGATTCCTTCTTTGACAAATTGGTTTTGAAGAATCATATTATTTAATTTCCAATTAGTTTTTGATTTGCCTGTCCAAGTGCCCTCACAAATTATTATTTTAATGCATTATGATCTGAGAAGGTTACATTTATCATTTCTGCTCTTTTGCATTCATTTGCAATGTTTCTATGACCTATTACATGGTCAATCTTTGTGAATGTACCATGTGCAGCTGAAAAGAAGGTGTATTCCTTTTTGTCCCTATTTATTTTTCTCCACATATTAAATCTAATTTTTCTAGGACTTCATTCACCTCTCTTATCTCTTTCTTATTCATTTTTTGGTTTGATTTATCTAGTTCTGAAAGAGGAATATTTAGATATCCCTCTAGTATGGTTTTACTATTTCCTCTATGAGCTCTGCCAGTTTCTCCTTTATGAATTTGGATGCTATGACATTTTGGAGCATACATATTGAGCAGTGTTGTTTCCTCATTGTCTATACTGCCTTTTATAAGGATGTAATTGCCTTCCCTATATTTTTAATCATATCTATTTTTACTTTGGCTTTGTCAGAAATCATGATCGCCACTCCTGCTTTCTTTTTCTCATTGAAAGCTCAAAATATTTTGCTCCAGCCCTTTATCTTAAATCTGTGTATGCTCACCTGCCTCATATGTGTTTCTTGTAGACAACATATGGTAGATTTTTGGTTTCTAATCCACTCTGCTATTTGCTTCTGTTTTATGGGTGAGTTCATCCCATTCACATTCAGAGTTATAATTATCAATTGTGTATTCCCCAGCATT
>NW_025346124.1:0-4327 GCF_016433145.1 Gracilinanus agilis | reverse complement strand
TATCTTTGTTGTCAAGTGATTCCTACTCTAATGAGATGAGGGGCAGGAAAAGGAGTTAACTGTCTATTTTAATGTAATAAACAAATAAATTTAAATAAAAACAAGATATAAAAATGAGTGGAAAAATTTTAAGTAATTCAAATTAAGACAGAAGTAGGGCCCTTTCCCCAACCCAAGATAGAACATAAAAGTCATCAAAAAGCCCTTATCAGCAGTGGGAAAGTATTCTATCTAGTAAGAAAATTCAAGATCAAGTAAACTAGTAAGAAATTTGATAGCACTCTAAACAAGGATACTCCAAGGCAAATAAATCTGGCAATATTCTATTCTTTGGTTGAGGGAAAATAAGAAAGGGAGCATATATAAACTTGCGTAGGGCCAGAAATCAGCAGAGCTCTGACTGAGATGTTCCAGAAGGTCCTAATGAATATATTTTAACCAAGATGGTTCTAGCAGACCCTGAATTGTGAGGCCAGAAACACAAATTGAAGTAGAAAGCAGAGACGCAAGCATTAAAAAAATGAGAATGAATCAACCAATATATGAAAGTGTGGGGCTAGTTCATGGTACAAAGTGCTAAATTAGGAATGAAATCTAGGGATAGATTTAAACAGAAGGCAAAAACAATTACAATGAATGAATAAATATTACATGTTCAGAGATGACCAAGAAATGAACCAAGAATAGAATCAATTCATAAGTAAAAGCAAACTTTTTATAGCCATGAAGAACTTAGGGGATATCCATTAATTGGGGAATGGCTGAGCAAGTTTATAATGGAATTATATGATTATAATGGAATACTATTGTGCCTTAAGAAATGACAAATGGTGATTTCAGATTTTTTAGATCCCTAAATGATTATTCAATGAAATGATTTCCTCCATATTTTTTGCAGCAAATTCCCTGACACTGTTCTCTGTGTATATCAGAGTATCTATTTTCTTTTCTTGTCTCTATTATTATTAAGGTATATGTTTATAATTTTGCTAATATGATTTCATTTTGAATGGTTATCAGAAATCTGAAAAAAATCTGAAAAAAAAACACACCTGATACAAAGTGAAGTGAATAGAATCAAAATAACTTTGTACACAGTAAGAGGTATATTGTTGGATAATAAACTATTGAAGACAACTCCAAAGGATCTATGGAGAAAAATGCTATCCATAATCAGAAAAAAAAACTTAATAGGGTATGAATGCAGATCAAAGTATATCACTTTTCACTTTTCACTGTATTTCTTTCATGAGTTTTTTCCTGTATGTGCGATATACATCTTCTTTCTCAACATTACAAATATAGAATTATATATTTCCCCATAGAACATATAAAACTAATATCCAATTATTTGTTGTTTCAGTGTGTGGAGAGGATAGAGAGAAAGAGACAGAATTTGGATTTCATATTATCAGAAAATAAATATTAAAAATCGTTTCTCTGAAGACGGTAGTAACTGGGTTCAAATCTGACCTCAGATAATTCCTAGCTGTGTGACCCTGGGCAAATCACTTAAACCTAATTACCAACCCCTTACTATTCTTCTGACTTGGAACCAACACTTAGTATCAATTCTAAAACAGAGGTTAAGGATTTAAAAAAAAGAGAGAGAGATGCTTCCAACCATATAGTAAGCATACATATTCCAGCATCCACATACATACTTGTTTTCCAATCTGTTTTAGGAATAAGACCCACAACCTTATCATGTAAGAAGTGTCATTTTAGGTGGTCTTCACTTATTCCAAAACCTTTTACAATTATATCCTCTTCATTCCTCTTCAAAATGATAACCATTCAAAATGAAATCATATTAGCAAAATTATAAACATATACCTTAATAATAATAGAGATGAGAAAAGAAAATAGATACTCTGATATACACAGAGAACAGTTTCAAGGAATTTGCTGCAAAAAATATGGAGGAAATAATTTCATTGAATTATCATTTAGGGATCTAAAACCAAGATATCTATAATCCTAAATTATGGGTTCAGTACTTCTATTTTGACTTGGCTATTGCTGAAGGGTCCCTTAATATACACGTTTTATGTGAATTGGAAATTATAGTAAGTAGAGAGAATCTGTAACTAATGTTTCCTTTCTTTAGAAGTGGTAAAGGGTTGTTATTTATTGGAAGTTATCTATTGGATTATCTATTGGAAGATTATAAAAATGTTATGTAGAATTTTTTCGTTGTCTCTCTAGTGATCAGTATTTGAATCCTCTTTATATCAGGTTATTTTCCAGGGAATGGGAGCTCCTTCCAAAGATGCAGATTTTAAAACTTCTATCTTAGTAGATGATGCTACATCTAAATAAGTGTGCAAATAAGCAAATAAATAAGTGTATGAGTGAACAAATCAATAATATTTAAGTATGTGGGTAAATAAATAAGAAAATAAATACATTTCTTTTTGATCCAGTTTCTGATCACAAGCCTTTCTATCTTTCTCAAGGCTATTCTTCAGCTTTTAGACTTACTCAGCCAATGCCAACCACACAAATACCATTTTTTTCTAGCATAGTAAAACTTATCAGAGCTAATGCTTCCACGATAGTATTAGAAAATATAGGGTCATCTCCCCTGCAAAATGAGGTTCTGAAATATCAGAAGAGGGTTTTTCTAAATGGCTAAAAAATTAACTGTCCTGTATAAAATTGCCCTGGTTTCAAAGTTCCTATAGTATCATATAGTCTAAGACAAGGTGGATAATAATTTGTTTTCTATTTCATTTGGATTTGTGATTACAATGATGGCTGCTAGTGAGCTGCCTTGAAGGCAGCTTAAGGCTGCAGGAACATTTTCCCACCATTCCCAGTTAATTGAAGGAATGTTTCACAGCAGAGATTGAATTGAGCTTTAAATGACTGAGGGAAATGAGGAAATGCTGAATAGAAGATTGATTTAGACATACAGGGCAGTCTAGGAGAAGGCAGGGAATTGGAAGGCCCAGTAAAAAAGATAAAAGATTTGAGCGAAAGGAGTAGGCAAAGAAATAGGAAAAGATGCTAGGGTTATGCTTTATTCTTTAAGATGAATTTAGGAAGGCAAATAACAGTCTTTCATTTTTTAAAAAGTCTATTAAGTCCAGTAATCAGTAAATATAACATCTAATCAAGAAGATGAAGATGAATACCTTTAGCAGCTGTATAAGAAAGAAACATGGAAATTAAGAGACAAATGTCATCAGGTTTTGAAAAGAAATGCAATTGCTTGCTTGTCTCTTGATTATCTAGGAATCATAGCTAAGAGTTTTGGCAGGCTTCCCAACACCATAGGAACACATGAATTTTCAGCTGTCTCTTAATTACTCTATATAATGACCTGTTGACTTCAAAAATTTAGCATGAACAGTTTAGATTTTTGCACGTTTAGGAAACCAGTCAATTCATGATGGAAATAAGACCATTATACTAAATAAGCATAACTTAATGTATAAATGTATATATATATATAAATTTATATGTAAAAAGATGTACATATATAACTAGATATATAACTAAACATATATATATATAACTAGATAGTTAGCTATGAATATATGTAACTAGATAACTAGAAAAATATAATTTGATGATATATATTATATTTTTTCTCCTTTCTTCTTTTAGAAATGTTGATTATGGGAATTTGTTGTACATGTTCTGATGAATATTGGCCTATGTTCTCAGCACAGTGACTGTAAAAAATACAACAAACTGGGAAAAAATCTTTATAAGAAAAAACTCTGACAGAGGTCTAATTACTCAAATATACAAGGAACTAAATCAATTGTAGAACAAATCACGCCATTCCCCAATTGATAAATGGGCAAGGGACATGAATAGGCAATTTTCAGATAAAGAAATCAAAACTATCAATAAGCACATGAGAAAGTATTCTAAATCTCTAATAATTAGAGAAATGCAAATCAAAACAACTCTGAGGTATCACCTCACACCTAGCAGATTGGTTAAAATGATAGCAGGGGAGAGTAATGAGTGTTGGAAGGGATGTGGCAAAATTGGGACATTAATGCATTGCTGGTGGAGTTGTGAACTGATCCAACCATTCTGGATGGCAATTTGAAACTATGTCCAAAGAGCTCTAAAAGACTGCCTGCCCTTCGATCCAACCATGGCATTGCTGGGTTTGTACCTCAAAGAGATCATAGATAAACAGACTTATACAAAAATATTTATAGCCATGCTTTTTCTGGTGGCAAAAAACTGGAAAACAGGGGTCTGCCCTTCAATTGGAGAATGGCTGAACAAATTGTGGTATATGCTGGTGATGGAATACTATTGTGCTCAAAGGAATAATAAACTGGAGGAATTCCATGTG
>NW_025346123.1:0-4153 GCF_016433145.1 Gracilinanus agilis | reverse complement strand
ACAAAATACAGCATCCATTCCTATTGAAAACACTGAAAAGTATAGGAATAGAAGGACCTTTCCTAAAAATAATAAACAGTATATACCTAAAACCATCAACAAACATCATATGCAATGGGGATAAATTAGAAGCCTTCCCAATAAGATCAGGAGTAAAACAAGGATGCCTATTGTCACCTCTATTATTTAACATTGTACTAGAAACACTAGCAGTTGCAGTTAGAGAAGAAAAAGAAATTGAAGGTATCAAAATGGGCAAGGAGGAGACTAAGCTATCACCCTTTGCAGATGATATGATGGTCTACTTAAAAAATCCTAGAGAATCAACTAAGAAGCTTGTAGAAATAATCAACAACTTTAGCAAAGTTGCAGGACACAAAATAAATGCACATAAATCATCAGCATTTCTATACATTTCCAACACACTAGAGCAGCAAGAAGTAGAAAGAGAAACACCATTCAAAATCACCCTAGACAATATCAAATACTTAGGAATATACCTACCAAAACAAACACAGCAATTATATGAAAACAACTACAAAACACTTTCCAAACAAATAAAACAGGATCTAAACAATTGGAAAGCCATTGATTCCTCATAGGTAGGATGAGCTAACATAATAAAAATGAACATACTACCCAAATTAATTTACCTATTTAGTGCCATACCTATCAAATTACCAAAAAACTTCTTTACTGAATTAGGAAAAACTATGACAAATTTCATTTGGAATAACAAAAGATCAAGAATATCAAAAGAAATAATGAAAAAAAATGTGAAGACAGGGGGCCTAGCAGTACCAGATATCAAACTATACTATAAAGCAGCAGTCATTAAATCAATATGGTACTGGCTAAGAGATAGAAGGGAGGATCAGTGGAATAGACTCGGGGTTAATGATGTTAGCAAGACAGTGTATGATAAACCCAAAGAGCCCAACTTTTGGGACATGAATCCACTATTTGACAAAAACTGCTGGGAAATTTGGAAAACAATATGGGAGAGATTAGATTTAGATCAACATTTCACACCCTACACCAAGATAAATTCAGAATGGGTGAATGACTTGAATATAAAGAGGGAAACAAATAAGTTAAGTGAACACAGCATAGTATACTTGTCATATCTCTGGGAAAGGAAAGATTTTAAAACCAAGCAAGAGTTAGAGAAAATTACAAAATGTAAATTAAATGGTTTTGATTATATTAAGCTAAAAAGCTTTTGTACAAACAAAACCAATGTAGTCAAAATCAGAAGGGAAACAACAAATTGGGAAAAAATCTTTATAACGAAAAACTCTGACAGGGGTCTAATTACTCAAATATACAAGGAGTTAAAGCAATTGTATAAAAAATCAAGCCATTCCCCAATTGATAAATGGGCAAGAGACATGAATAGGCAATTTTCAGATAAAGAAATTAAAAGTATCAAAAAGCACATGAGAAAGTGTTCTAAATCTCTAGTAATTAGAGAAATGCAAATCAAAACAACTCTGAGGTATCACCTTACACCTAGCAGATCTGCTAAAATGAAAGAAGGGGAGAGTAATGAATGTTGGAGGGGATGTGGCAAAATCGGGACATTGATGCATTGCTGGTGGAGTTGTGAACTGATCCAGCCATTCTGGCTGGCAATTTGGAACTATGCCCAAAGGGCTATAAAAGACTGCCTGCCCTTTGATCCAGCTATACCATTGCTGGGTTTGTACCCCAAACGGATCATAGATAAACAGACTTTTACGAAAATATTTATAGCTGCACTTTTTGTAGTCGCAAAAAACTGGAAAATGAGGGGATGTCCTTCAATTGGTCAATGGCTGAACAAATTGTGGTATATGCAGGTGATGGAATACTATTGTGCTAAAAGGAATAATAAACTGGAGGAATTCCATGCAAATTGGAGAGACTTCCAGGAAGTGATGCAGAGTGAAAGGAGCAGAGCCAGAAGAACATTGTACACAGAGACTGATATACTATGGTAAAATCAAATGTAATGGGCTCCTGTACCAGCAGCACTGCAATGACACAGGACAGCTCTGAGGGATTTATGGTAAAGATGTTACCCACATTCCGAGGATGGACTGCAGGAGAGGAAACATATAAGTTAAGCAATTGCTTGAATGCATGGACTGAGGCGGACATGAATGGGAAATAGACCCTGAACAAGGACACTTGTTACAACCAGTGGAAATGTGCGTTGGCCATGGGTTGGGGGAAATTGGGGGGTGAAGGGGAAAGTAGGGGCATAATTTATGTAAACAGATTAAAAACGAATATTAATAAATGTCTAATAAAAAAGAATACCTTGATACCCATGATTACAAGTTAAATTTATACATAGTCTACTTCCATAGATAGTGTTGCCCTGAAATAAGTGTTAAGCAATTGAGAACTTACCAACATCGGGGCATTGTGTGGCAAGCATAGTTTCAAAAGTATAACATAAAGTAAGATCAGCAATTTTGGAAATGGAACTTATTAAAAAACACAATAGGAATGATTGATGTTTACTAATATTCCTCCTAAATTTGAGGACCTTAACTTTACTAATATGGCAGTATCCAGAAGTATGTTTTCATTGATCCTTTGGATATGATACAGTTTCTGCAGCTTTGCTGACATGTGAATAATCAAACTACCCTGATCCTAGTTGATGTGAACTACTATGACAGTTTCTAGACTTCCGTCTGAAGGATTTTGACTAGCATATTCCAGCAAGCTGGTAATTCCTTTTTTCAGAATCTGTCCTCTGCATACATATTCAATTAAATTCAATAAACATGAATTTTAGTATTGGCTAGGGCTAAAAATCTGTAAGCTGAGCATTGCTGAGCTAAGCCAGTATTCCTGATTGGCGCCACAGATCTTGCGTAGCATACATTTTCCTGCATTATGCTGTTAAAGAAAGCATTTATATATTACTACTTTAATTTCTGTGAGATATGAAAAACAGTCTTACTGTCTAGAACCCTGTCTTAGCCCATTATTAATGATAGCTATATTTTATTCAGGAAATGGTACTGTAGAGTTTCATCATGATCTCCTGGCTTAAAGTAATTTCATTTTAAAAAATAATAATCTAAAGAAAACAAACAAGTTACAAAATTGAGAATGATAACATGAATTGTCAATATAAATAAGAATATTTTCAATAGGCTCTTATGAAATTTAAGAACAATCTTATCATGTTTTAACTTCAGATAAAACATCTGAGGACAAACAACTTACTGTTTTCATTTGTATTCTGCAGACATTCATGATCATAATACACAAGCCCTGAGTCTTCTACTTTGTCTGATTCAAGATAATAATAACAAAAAAACAGAATTTACATAGTGCTTTAAAATCTAAATAATATTTTACATTTTTTTGTTTCTCCTCACAATAACCTTATGAGAGAGATACTATCATTTTACATATTTTATTGATGAGAAAACTAAGGTTGAGAGAGGTTAAATGACTTGCCCAGGGCCATCCACCTAGTGAGTGTTTAAGGGAGGATTTGAATTTAGTCCTTCCTAATTCAAGGCCCCTTATATATAGGGTAAAAAATTCAAAGCTTAAGTATCCCAATAAACTGACTTTATTACCTTTATATTTTTTCAAGAGTCCCAAGCAAAAGATATCCTCAAGTTCCATGGGGAAGTCCTGAGTTTTAATCCCTAACAGATCATATTTGACAACGTGCTTACTCTCTTTAATAAATTAGTTTACTTGTATTGCATATTAATCAAAATAAGTGTTTTGTAAAAAAATTAATAAAACTGAAGGTAGCAGGCTTTCAACAGGATCATCTTTCAAACATACACTTAGAAGAACCCAATAGGAACAAAATACTGTCAGGAAATATACAAAGTGTGCTACATCAAAATGTTTCCTGCAATAAGTAACAATTAATATTGTATAAGCTTTACAATAGAATTCAATGTCCACATTTTACAAATATAATTAGCAAAAAAGAAAGTTTTAAATCCTACAAGTCCATTTGAGATAGCTTTTCTTTTTCTAACTTATAATGTGCAATTTTCACCATGCTAGATGAAATTTAAAGAATTTCCTTTGACAGCACAATAAATAAGTTATTTTGAAAAAAAACTTTATATTGCTTAAAAATTTAGGAAAATGCATACATTTCTTTAAATATATATATATA
>NW_025346122.1:0-2133 GCF_016433145.1 Gracilinanus agilis | reverse complement strand
TCTGTCTCTCTCATAAATCATTAAAGATCAGGTGCTATTTTTGTAGGATCTTCCATTTTAAAAAGTCCGGATCTGGGATCTTGTTAGATTCTGAAACTCGCCTTATGGACAAATTCCC
Source organism: Gracilinanus agilis (assembly GCF_016433145.1). NCBI lineage: Eukaryota > Metazoa > Chordata > Mammalia > Didelphimorphia > Didelphidae > Gracilinanus > Gracilinanus agilis. The sequence continues at coordinate 2,015 of NW_025346122.1, read as the reverse complement.
TCTTTTAATGGGCAACTCGTGATCTTAGAAAGTTGTCTGAGGTCACCTGGCCGGTAGCCCCGAGGTCTCCTGCTCAGCTCTCTGTCCCAGACATCCTCCTCTTCCCCTCCCTTCCCCTCCCTCCTCCTCTTTCTTCTCTGCTCTCTCCTCCTCTTCCCCCACCTCTCTCTAACATAGGCAGGTCTATATGTTCCTGCAGGCATGATTATCTCTTATGTTCCATACCAATGACACACGGAGTCTATTTTGGGGATGCTTCTGTGTAATACCCAAGTGTACATGTATGTATATAAAACATGTGCACGTTGTAAAAGGGAAAGGACTCTATTTCTTTGTCTTTGAATCCCTGTCACTCAGCACAGTGCCTGGGGCCCAGCTGAGACTGGACAAATGCCCCTGGACTGTTTGATTGACATATAAATGAGTGATGTTTCCAAAGGACTTTAAGGTAAGAGTATGACATGTTATATGACTTACACCTCACCACAACTCTATAAGAGAGGGGCTCTAAGCGACCGAACTGCCATTTTAGAGCTGGGGAAACTGAGTCACAAAGCGATAAAGTCTATGATCAGGCAATAAATGCCAGGGATGGGATTTGATTCTAGATTTTCCTGACACTGAGGCCAGTAAGATATGTTCTTGGCCACTCCCCCTCCCCATATCTATAATGATAATTAATAGTAATAATCGCTAACATTTATTTCATACCTACTATGTGCCAAGCACTATATTAAGCACTTTACACTTACTATCTCATTATCACTATCTCATACTCACTATCACCTGGGAAGTAGGTGCTATTATTATTCCCATTTTACAGATGAGGATATGGAGGCAAATAGAGATTAAATGACTTGCTCAAGGTCACAACTCTAGAAGTGTCTGAGGCTGGACAGGTCTTCCTAACTCCACGTTTAGGGCTTTATCCACTGGACCACTTAGCCCCTCATGGATGACCTAGCTGCTGTATGCTGCATGCACATACACACGTATGCCAAATGCCCCTAGAAACAACAGAATCTTGCTATAGGGACATCCCTCTTACTTGAGAATGTGACGGTCAGTCATTAAATAACTATTAAATGCCTACTATGTACCACAAGCTGTGTTAAGCTCTGAGGATACAGAGAAAGGCGAGACAGTCCCTGCCCTCAAGGATCTCATGTTCTATTAGGGGAGGCAGCATGAAACCAACCATGTAGAAGCTAGCTAGAGGCAGGGTTAATTGGGAGATCATCTTTAGAGGGAAGGCACTGGCATTAGGGAGGCTTCCTAGAGAAGGGAGGCTTTTAGCTGAGACCCGAAGCACTCTAGGGAAGCCCCGAGGTGGAGAGGAGGGAGAAAAGCACCCCAGACAAAGGCAGCAGCCAGAGAAAATGCTGAGACTGGAAATGGAGGGTCTTGTGCGAGGAGCCCTGTGTCGGAGGATCTAAGAGGGGGCAAGGAGGAAGGTGTAAGGAAGGGAGGACGAAGCCAGGTAGTGAAAGGCTTTGAATGCCAAACAGAGGATTTTAGATATGATCCTGGAGGCAATAGGGAGGCACTGAAATTAGTTGAACAAAGGGATAACGTGATCAGGTCTGTGCTTTAAAAAGATGAATGTGACAGCTGAGTGGAGGATGGATTAGACTGGGGAGAGGAGACTTGAAGCAGGCAGAACGATGAGAGAGGGAGAGAGAGACAGAGACAGAGAGAGACAGAGGGAGGGAAGGGGAGAAAGAGAGAGACAGAGAAACAGAGAAAGAGAAAGACAGAGACAGAGAGGGAGGGAAGGGGAGAGAGAGAGAAAGAGAGAGAGACAGAGAGAGACAGAGTCAGGGAGGGAGGGAAGGGGGGGAGAGAGACAGAGACAGAGAGACAGAGACAGAGACAGAAAGACAGAGACAGAGAGGGAGGGAAGGGGGAAGAGAGAGAGAGAGAGGGAGAGACAGAGAGGGAGGGAAAGGGAGAAAGAGAGAAAGGGAGAGACACAGAGAGAGACAGAGAGAGACAGAGTCAGAGAGGGAGGGAAG
>NW_025346121.1:0-12593 GCF_016433145.1 Gracilinanus agilis | reverse complement strand
AAAAAAAGGAAAGAAGAAAACCAAATTGATAGTATCAAAGATGAAAAGGGAGACCTCACCTCTAATGAAGGGGAAATTAAGGCAATCATTAAAAACTATTTTGCACAATTATATGGCAATAAATATAACAATTTAGGAAATATGGACGAATATTTACAAAAATATAAACTGCCTAGATTAACAGCAGAAGAAATAGAATACCTAAATAATCCCATATCAGAAAAAGAAATTGAACAAGTCATCAAAGAACTCCCCAAGAAAAAATCGCCAGGGCCTAAAGGATTCACAAGTGATTTCTATCAGACATTCAAAGAGAAGCTAATCCCAATACTATACAAATTATATGATATGATAAGCAAAGAAGGAGTCCTACCAAATTCCTTTTATGACACAAATATGGTACTGATTCCAAAGCCAGGGAGATCAAAAACAGAGAAAGAAAACTACAGACCAATCTCCCTAATGAACATAGATGCAAAAATCTTAAATAGAATACTAGCAAAGAGACTCCAGCAAGTAATTAAGAAGATCATGCACCATGATCAGGTGGGATTTATACCAGGAATGCAAGGTTGGTTCAACATTAGGAAAACCATCCACATAATTGACCATATCAACAGTCTAACAAACAAAAATCACATGATCATCTCAATAGATGCTGAAAAAGCCTTTGACAAAATACAGCATCCATTCCTATTGAAAACACTGAAAAGTATAGGAATAGAAGGACCTTTCCTAAAAATAATAAACAGTATATACCTAAAACCATCAACAAACATCATATGCAATGGGGATAAATTAGAAGCCTTCCCAATAAGATCAGGAGTAAAACAAGGATGCCCATTATCACCTCTATTATTCAACATAGTACTAGAAACACTAGCAGTTGCAATTAGAGAAGAAAAAGAAATTGAAGGTATCAAGATAGGCAAGGAGGAGACTAAGCTATCACTCTTTGCAGACGATATGATGGTCTACTTAAAAAATCCTAGAGAATCAACTAAGAAGCTTGTAGAAATAATCAACAACTTTAGCAAAGTTGCAGGATACAAAATAAATGCACATAAATCATCAGCATTTCTATACATTTCCAACACACTAGAGCAGCAAGAAGTAGAAAGAGCAACACCATTCAAAATCACCCTAGACAATATAAAATACTTAGGAATCTATCTACCAAAACAAACACAGCAATTATATGAAAACAACTACAAAACACTTTCCAAACAAATAAAACTGGATCTAATCAATTGGAAAGCCATTGATTGTTCATGGGTAGGATGAGCTAACATAATAAAAATGACAATTCTACCCAAATTAATTTACCTATTTAGCGCCATACCTATCAAGCAACCAAAAAACTTCTTTACTGAATTAGAAAAAAATATAACAAATTTCATTTGGAATAACAAAAGATCAAGAATATCAAGGGAAATAATTAAAAAAATGTGAAGGAAGGTGGCCTAGCAGTACCAGATATTAAACTATACTATAAAGCAGCAGTCATCAAAACAATATGGTACTGGCTAAGAGATAGAGAGGAGGATCAATGGAATAGACTTGGGGTTAATGACATCAGCAAGATAGTGTATGATAAACCCAAAGAGCCCAACTTTTGGGACATGAATCCACTATTTGACAAAAACTGCTTGGAAATTTGGAAAACAATATGGGAGTGATTAACATCTCACACCCTACACCAAGATAAATTCAGAAAGGGTGAATGACTTGAATATAAAGAGGGAAACTATAAACAAGTTAAGTGAACACAGAATAGTTTACTTGTCAGATCTGTGGGAAAGGAAAGACTTTAAAACCAAGCAAGAGTTAGAGAAAATTACAAAATATAAATTAAATGGTTTTGATTATATTAAACTAAAAAGTTTTTGTACAAACAAAAACAATGTAGTCAAAATCAGAAGAGAAACAACAAATTGGGAAAAAAATCTTTATAACAAAAAACTCTGACAGGGGTCTAATTAGTCAAATATACAAGGAGTTAAAGCAGTTGTATAAAAAATCAAGCCATTCCCCAATTGATAAATGGGCAAGAGACATGAATAGGCAATTTTCAGGTAAAAAAATCAAAAGTATAAATAAGCACATGAGAAAGTGTTCCAAATCTCTAATAATTAGAGAAATGCAAATCAAAACAACTCTGAGGTATCACCTCACACCTAGCAGAGTGGCTAAAATGAAAGGAGGGGAGAGTAATGAATGTTGGAGGGGATGTGGCAAAACTGGGACATTAATGCATTGCTGGTGGAGCTGTGAACTGATCCAGCCGTTCTGGCTGGCAATTTGGAATCATGCTCAAAGGGCTATAAAAGAATGCCTGCCCTTTGATCCAGCCATACCATTGCTGGGTTTGTAGCCCAAAGATATCATAGATAAACAGACTTGTACGAAAATATTTATAGCTGAGCTTTTTGTGGTGGCAACAAATTGGAAAAGGAGGGTATGTCCTTCAATTGGGGAATGGCTGAACAAACTGTGGTATATGCAGGTGATGGAATACTATTGTGCTAAAAGGAATAATAAACTGGAGGAGTTCCAGGCGAACTGGAGAGACCTCCGGGAACAGATGCAGAGCGAAAGGAGCAGAGCCAGAAGAACATTGTACACAGAGACTGATATACTGTGGTAAAATTGAATGTAATGGACCTCTGTACCAGCAGCAATGCAATGACCCAGGACAGCTCTGAGGGATTTATGGTAAAGATGCTACCCACATTCAGAGGAAGAACTGCAGGAGAGGAAACATATAAGAAAAACAACTGCTTGAACGCATGGGTCGGGGTGGACATGATTGAGCGTGTGGACTCGAAACTACCACACCAATGCAACTACCAACAATTTGGAAATTGGTCTTGATCAAGGACACATGACAAAACTAGTGGAAATGTGCGTCAGCCATGGGTGGGGGGAGTGCGGGGGGTGAAGAGGAAAGGAGGAGCATGAATCATGTAACCATGTTAAAAATGAATATTAATAAATGTTTGAAAAAAAGAGTGGTAGAAGAAAAATCAGGTAAAGAAATAAAAGATAATCATGAAAAAAAATTTAAAACATGGTTAAACAGGCACAAACATTTAAATGCACACACTCACAAACACAAAACAAAAAACTAAAATTGTATCTTAAAAAACAGAATTGGCTGAATGTGGGGGGAGGGACAGGAAATGAGATAGAAATAACTTCTTGAGAAGCATTCGAGAAGTATTGACTTGGTGGTTGGTTGCTGGAGTATAAAAGGCAAGCCTGAGCTTACTGATAGGTCTTTTTGGCTTTTGCCTTTAGAGGGCTTTTGGCTTCATCTGTTAAAGGGCTTTTGGCTTAGCCTTTTAGAGGGTTTTTTGTTTGTTTGTTTGTTTGTTTGTTTGTTTTTTGGATTTTGGTTTGGGCTGTTAGGTTTTTTCTTTCTTTTTTGGGAGGTGGTTGGTCTTCGTTGACAGACCTAATTGGGGTGGTTTTGATTGGGTTGGAACTTTGTGAGGTGGTTGTTATTAGCAGTAGTTATAGGTAGTTTGGGTAGACATAAGCAATTTTAGGCAATGATTATTGGTAGTTATAGGATAACTAGTATAGACATTAGGATATTTTCTTTCTCCAAGTCTTTCCTATATTTCCCTCCTTTACTGAATTCTTTTTCTATCTCTATTTTAATAAAATTGTTAAAAGCTGTTCTTTTATTTTAGTTAATCCCTATTTTAACCCTAACCCTTACAGTAATATTGTAGGGAATTTTGACTAAATAAGTCCTCAGGCTATAAAATTCTACCATTCCTTACCAGAATATCTCTTCCTTTTCCTACATGTTTCTCTCTACTAGAAAACCCATGTCTTTTCCCAGGGGAGAAGTCAAGGACTGACCTGAGTACTCAGGCTTTGCTCTTGATCTTTGTTCTTAATCTTGTGCTATCATCAGTGGTTGTGCCCCTCCCAGAATTACAATTTACCTTTAAATGTGGAGAGTGAAAGCTTTGTATGTCTAAGCAGTTCTAGCTAATACTTGAAGATCATTGAAATGAAAAGAGAAATTATGATCCTCCCTTGAATTTCAATACAAAGTCCCTGAAATCTCAGGAAAAGGTGGTTAGTGCATCCATGGTAATCTCCAGAAGTTAAAGAAACATGAAATAACTATTTGCTGTCTTCTAGTCTATAATTCTTTATGTAATGAAAGATGCTTTACCAATCCTTCATCAGAATCCTTGAATAAATCATTGGGTAATAATAACAATGATGATAATAATAATAATAATAATAATAATAGTAATCACCACTCCAACCCATTCCGTCTCCCTCACTTGCTACTCACCAAAAAATGTCTTTCCAAAAAAAAAAGATCTTTAGAACAAATAGTTCCTTCCATCAGAGCAGTTGGGCTAAAGGGAAAAAAATTAAAGTGATTACTTTAGTCATCAAACATTAGAACTACACAGAACAGAGAAAAGAAAGAAAGGGTGAATCTCACAATTGCCTAGTCCATCAGAGAAGCATTTGAACATTTTTTTCCTCTCAAAATTTAAAAAGAAAAAAATCTATCTATGTGAAAATAAACTAGGCCAAGGAAGAAAAGGGGGAGGGAGGTTGGGTTCAATCTGCTGTGTTCCTGAGGCCCCTGGAAATTGACTGTGTGCAACCAAAAAGGACAAGGATTCTTCTGTGAGATTCTTGGAGGATGATTCGTTTCCCAGTTCATTTTCTAGGCGATTTTCTGCCCTGCAGATGTCAGGTTACATTTTCCTCTCCCGGGCAACATGCTTGGATTGGTGGTTTATTTCCTTCCCCCTTCCCCACTCCCACACTGTTGCTGTCCTCAGTGAGTCGCTTGCCCGCCTCCCCATTTTGAATGGAGGCTTGCTAAAAGGTAGAGGCCTGACTAGTAAGCTCACATAGTACCTCTACCTCTTGATAGGGAATGTCAGGCAGACATATGGGTGAACAATGGTTTTTTGTTTGTTTTAGAATAAGTAGTAAAAAGATACAATGTTTGTTGGGGTGGGAATGGAATTTAAAGAGAGAAGAAGAATGTGCCTGGGGAAAAAAAAATCTCCTTTAGTCACTTCCATAATTCAGTAGAATGTAGTATGCAATATAGTGGGGAAAACATTGGAATTAGATGATAATAATAATAGCTAACATTTACATCAAGAATTAAGGTTTGTAAGCATTACAACTATCTCATTTATTTCTCACTACAATGAAAGGTAGGTGCTAATATTATTATTCCCATTTTACAGATGAGGAAATCAGTGCAGACAAAGGTCAAGTGACTTGTCCAGGGTCACACAGTTAATAAGTATCTGAAGCTTTAATTGAAGTCAGATCCATACCCAGTAATATCCACCAAACCACTTAACTACCTCTTGTAGTCAGAGTATGTGATTTCAAACTCTTAACTTAATTAGTGTGTGACTTTGGACTTTCCAAAGTGATATTTAGTAAGTATATGATCTTGGGCCAGTTTTCCTTTCTGGGACTTGATTTCATTAGATATAAAACATGAAGGTTGGACTCATTAGTCTCTAGCATTCCCTTCTGGTTGCAGATCCTACAGACAGCCTTACTCCTGGCATTTTTCCTGACTGTTACTACTTAAAAGTGGACATTCTCTCTCCATCTCCCTTTTCTAAGGTTTTCTTCTAGTGCTTCTGTGACCCTTTTCTGAACTAAACAAATGTTAATCCCCGCCAGATCCCCCTTTCCTCCCTCATCGTAACCTCCAGCAAAAATGACCCTTTTGTTGAATGAGGGAATCTCTCCTAAAGACTGGAAAGTAGCAAATGGGACAGACTTATGGGCTCTGTTCCTGGAGCTTGGCTATTCTCCAGCCTCCTTAGCTTGCCTAGAACGGAAAATTCATTTTAACATCCTCCTTCACCTGATGTTGCATCTTAGTTAACAATCTGGCCTTCTGCTGCAAAGATGGACCATGGATTCAGAATGTTTCTGGAGGAGACACTGTATCATCCATTTCCAATTGTGAAAGCCGCTTTTCCCTCCCTAGGGCCCTCTGGGTGGTTCTCTGCTTGAGTTCTTCCCAAGTCTCTTTATAGAGGTTTTCGGATCTAAGACAAAAGTATGCCTGGGCTTTTTTGTGGCCCTGCAGTGCCATCATGTGGATGGTCTTCACAAAGCAGCCTCTAAGTTTTCTTGTTGTCTTCGGAAAAAGTGGGGTCAGGAATATAGAAGAAAGATGGTACAGACCACAAACACGCCAGATTTTTATTCAGTTAATTTATATAAACCTTTTGTTAAGTGACTACAATGTGCAAAGTGCTGTGCTTTTATAATTTGCAGTGAAGCATGTAGAGGAAAGTCAAAAAAAATTTTTCTGAGTTGAAAGAAAATAAGAGTTGGGATCTCCCATGCAAATTACCCATCTATCCATCCATTCAGTATTAATTGAATTCATATTTGTACTCAGAATTATCCTGAATGCTCTAGAGAGGGAGCAAAAGAAAAGGAGGCAATCTTAGCCTTTTGATGACTTTTTTGTAAAGTTGTATAATAGTGGAAAGTTCTATATTTGGAATGGGAAGACCTGGTTCTAAAGACCTTAGCTATATGACTATGGAAAAGTCACTTAATTACTCAACATCCTCCTCTAGAAAATGAAATGATTATCTTACATGAAGTTCTTCTGAGAACTAAATCCTATTAAATTATTCCATGTAAACCAAGGGAGACACGATGTCTGGGAAGTTAGGGAAGGTCTCTTAGAGGATATAAGTCAATATTGAACTGAAGTCATAGTTTCAGAAAAAGAAGGGAATTCTAGAATGAGGAAAGATATAGAAAACACGTAAGAAGTGATCAATGCTTAAGAGGGATCTTGGTACTTCCCATTAAGCTCTTACCCTTGCACCTAGAACCTCAAACAAATATGCACAAACAGTCTTCCTGGTCTTATAGGTCTTGTCTATTTGTCTGAAAATCCTATTAGAATGTCTTTGTCTTGGGAATAAATTCACTCTCTCCAGTAGCCAGCTTTTCAGCTCATGGAGTTGTAGGATCCCAGTCATATTAAGCAATACTGCACACCCTTTTCTAGAGTTATATTATCTACCTCCATAATAATTTACAAAGGGTTTTACTCAGAGAAACCTTTAGGAGACAAATGGGGACAATTCCTATTGTTTCCATTCTATAGATGAGCAAAGTGAGAATTGGAGAAGGGAAATCATTCACCTAAGGTGACCCAGCCAATATCTTTGGACTTGTCAGATCTAATGGCTCCAGTGTGCTATAGGAAGACAAAAACAAGGAAAATTGTTTTCAAAAATAAAGTGACTTCCCTCATTAGTTGTCAATTGTTTGGTCCTGGATTGTCCTTTTTCTCTTAAATCTTATCTCTCCTCTGCTCCCCAGCACAGACTCCCTATTATAGGAGCCAATTCTCCATGTGATCTTTTTTAGTCAAGTTGTGCATATTCCTACCTCCACCCTTTTAGTCATAACCTTCTCTTCTAACATTCCATCTCAACATCTCTTCTTTGACACCTGGAGAGATCTCTGTAGTCACTTATGTGCATAAATGTCCTCTACCCAGGCATATTGCACCCCATCCATGCCTTCTTGTCTATGATTTTTGTCTGCATCCTTTCACAAATCCTCCTTCAGAAATATGCCCAATGCATGTTTTTGTGGAAGCCTCCTTCTGGTTCCTTTGATATTTCATTGGTAGAGAGGCAACGTGGCATAAATAGAGAGACATGAAAAGCAGTTTGAATCCTGCCTGTGAGACTTACTAGCTGTGTGACCAATGGTAAGCCATTAACATCTGAGCCTCAAGCCACTTTTAAAAGATAGTTTACAGATATGGTTGTGATCTCCATAGGGGGGAAGAATTCCTACACTAACATAATAAAAGGTATTTGAAGTGTTGACCAATGTAGCACTCAGATGTCCATCTGTATTTCACTCTGCATGACTGGGTTACTTACATGAATTGGTTTATTCCACTTCTCCTTTGTAAGTCATCAATAATAATAAGGCTCAAGCTCACTTGCACCAATTCTGTGTTTTTCCTTTCTTTACATGGAATTTTATTTTATCTTTTTCTGAAACTGTTGTATGTTATAATTCTCAGTCATGTATCATCTCAGGGAGAACATTTGTGGGAATTTTTTAAATGATATGTTTTTGTGCCAATGAACTCCATAGGATCATTGCACATGCTGTATATTTTGAATTGTCTTTACAACCACTGGAACCTTCTGCTTCCTAAAAGTGTCATTTCCTTTAGAAAGGTTGACTTCTTCACATATTGAGGATTTTCTCACCAAAACTTTTATTATCTTTTATTAGTCAATGTTTAATTTCATCATATACTGCTGTGTACAGTCCAGTCCTCTATTTTGTAAATGTCTCTACATCCAATCTCTTCTTCTAACCTCTTAAGTTTTCTTAAGGCTTCTCTTGAATTATCCACCATTTTCACTTGTTGCCCAGTTTGGGACCTTAGGGCTCATAGCAAACTCTGGATTCAAACTACTGAGTGCTCTAAGTTTTAATATTTTAAAAGAGTTCCCATAAATGTTGTTTTTCCCCTTCCTTTTCCTCCTTCTCTGAGAGAGAGGGGGGTGTTGTTTAATTTCATTTTGTTTCATTTTTGGTATAAGGGACTGGGAGACTGGATGTTAGAGGAAAAATAGTCCACGCTCAAGTAATAAGATCTGAACTCAAATCCTACTTTTAATGCCCATTACCTACTTGGCTCTGGACTACTCACTTAGATTCTTTCAGTCTTAAATTTCTCATATGCGAAAAAAAATGAGATTGCTGTAGATGGCTTCTGAGGACTTTTCCAATTCTGTATCTATGATCTTAGAAGATGACAGGTATTTTAAATACATCTTGCTGACTCAAGCAGCCTACTGACTTAGTTCCCACTTCATGAAGTTCCCTTTAGCTAAGAGCCAAGCCTGGGTTGGGCACTTATTTCCCTGCCTATATGTTTTTTGTCCCACAAATTAAATTCCATTTACATTTACTATGTTCCTGCTATGGAAAGGCATATAACTGTGAAATCCTTGAAGGGAGTAACTGTGCTCTTTTTCATCTTTGAATTCCCAGAGTCTAACTGAGAACCAACACATAGTAGGTGCTTACTGCATGTTTGCTGAATTGGAGAGAGAATTTCGACCACCTTCACTGGGTACTTGCTGTCTCCACAGAAACAAGTGCCATACGTCCCACAGGAAGTTGTCAATAAAAGGTTCCAACTCCCAGTGCTAATTGCTGTGTGATAGTCATCCTTAGCTTTGATATTCTCAGTGGTTATTTATCATTACTTAATTTAATGGACAAGAAGGAACTGAGTGTAAATGGCTGTAGGCCAAGGCCTGTTAATATGGAAAGCCAGTAAAAGCAGACTGAAAGGCACGGAAACTAAGAAGCCTGGCAGAGTGGAGTAGTAGAAAGACCCATGAGCTGGGCATTAGGAGACCTGGAGTCTAGTCTAAGCCCTGGTCTTGTCTGACTTTGGGCACTAATTGCTCACTGTTATTTTATTTTAAAAGTGTTATTGATATGCTGTTTTCACATGATCTAAATTTTCAAACATATTCTTCTTTCTCCCTTCCTCAGAAAGCTACTGTTTCTGACAAAGAATTAAAAAAAAAGAGAAGATGGGGGGAAAAAAACAACATAGTTAATCATAACCAGTATTTATATAATACTTTAAGGCTTGCAAAGCTCTAAATAAATTGCATGAATTTTTCTCTTTATGACAACCTTAGGAGGTAGGTTCTTTTATTATATCCATTTTACAGAAGAGAAAACTGAGGGAGACAAGAGGATTAATGACTTATCTAAGGTCACAGAGCTAGTCAATATCTGAAGGAAGATTTGAATCATGTTTTCCTGCCTTTCAGTCCAGCTCTTTATCCACTAAGCCACACAGTTGCTTCACAATTTTCTACCATCTCAACTGAATTTGACAGTACATCACATTATCTTCAGTCATAGTCCCTAGCATCTACATAGGTAGAAGGGAGATGATTTCTTACATTTGTAAAGCAATTTATAGAAAACTTTACAACTAGAAGCTTCATGACAAAGATAGTGTCCCTCATTCTCAAAAATCTTTTGTCATTCATACTTTCTCCCATTATTTTTTGAACCTTATTTTCTTCATCCACAAAATGATTAAAATGTACCAGTTTGTTTTTGAAGTTTTTGCCTACCTAACATGGTGCTATCAAAGTCCTTCCAACTTTTATATTCATTTTTTCTATAACCAAGTCTACATTCTGAAAGTCTCTTATAGTTTTGATGTCCTTCGTCCTTATGTTCTAACTTCACAGAATCTCAGAACTCGAAGGAACCTGAGAGACTGACTAGTCCAACATGGACCAAAATATACCCTACAGTGTGCCTGGAATTTGTTTCTCTACTCTTTATAAGTTAACTCCCAATCATCTGGTGGCAGAGAAGATCAAGGTTAATCCATGCCTCCCTTCTTTGTTCCCCTTTGTTATTGCATATTATATACAAACTTCTTGGATCAACAGTTATATATCATCCAGTTTCAAGTCAGCACTATTCATTAAGTACATTATCACCCCTATAACCTATGAAAGTATTTTGAAGGCTTCATTCTCATGAAAATACTCTCATCCAAGTATTAGTATTAACCTATTAGAAATGATTCTTCATTTGGGAGGTCAGAGATTGGTTCTGGAAATTTATTGCCCTCTAGATAGTTCCTCTTAGCTGTGATGTCATGTGTTCTCTATCTCTAGGAAAATCTATTACTAGAATTGACCAATTAGTAATCCTGATGGGGAAATGGCAAAGACCCAAGTAGATCTACCCAATGACTAGGAAGAGCGATGACTGTAACTTGGCATGACTTGAAAGACCATCATTAAGTGCTCTTCCTCTGAAGATCATTATAAGGTATCTCCAACTACTGAGTACCTATTGCATCCTTTCCTCTTCTTTAGATATTAACACTTTCTTGGTATCTTTTGTACTGAATCTCTCTTCATCCATACTCACCCTTGACCAAATCTCTTACTCCTGGGTATCCCAAGTCAGACCTCTTTGTGTGTACACACATACAGGTCTAGACGCATATACACATGAATGTATATGCTTTTTATGTCTCTATGTATATTAACACATTTATAAACACACATATACACATATATAAGAATGTCTGTCAGCCAGCCAGCTCTCTGCCTTCTGCCATCTATATACTTATATATCTACCTTAAAACTTTTCCTATAATAAGATACATATACAAATGTGTATATATGTGTATGTGTGATATATACACACCTGCATATGTATATGTATAAACATATAAAATACACATATATGTATAATATTTATTGTTTTATCTATTAGTGGCCTGTCTGATTCTGAGAAGTCTCCTGATGTTTCCCAAACTGCTAAAATAGCCTAAAATTCTCTGATTGATGACCTAGAATGAGATGACACCCACTCTTCTTTGAGTAAGTCTGTTTAGTTTTTCACTCTTAATCATAAAGAAGCTTTTTTCTTACTTTGAGCTTATATTTGTTCTTTTGGAACTTTTAAAAATTGCACCTACTTCTGCTTTTTGGGGTAAAGAAGCATAAGTCTAATCCCTTTCACATGACAACCCTTCAAAAACAAGTATCACTCCCCCACCTCCACTGTCCTTCAAAGCTTCCTCTACTTTAAACTAAACATTTCTATTGTCCTCAAATGATCTTCATATGGCAGGAACTAATGACCCTTCACTGTCTTGATTCTCTTCTCTGAATTATCTGAAGTTTATTAACAACTATCTTGTGGTATGGTGACTTGAACACAATCCCCATAGTTTCATGAGGGCAAAATATAAAATTGGTATTATCAACCTTCTAGGACCTAGGAACCTCGCCTATGATTTAGCTTCTTTTCATGCAGAGTGAGATTATTTTATTTTTCTTGACTTCTATACCATATGATTGGTTCATATTGAGGTGACAGCCTAGTGAAACCACCATATTTTTTTTCAACAAAACAAAAAGCTGTCTTACAATATCTTCCTGATCTCATACTTAGGAAGTTGCTTTTTGTATGTGAATATTGCACTTTACATTTATTCTTATTAAATTCTATCTCATAATTTGTCCAATGTTTTAAATTATTAATGTTTTAATGACTATGGCTACTGGCCTTTTAATTTCCTTTGACTGAATTTATGTCAGAGGGAAATTTAGTAGCATGCGTTATATAATTGAATCTGAGTCACTGATAAAACAAAGAAAAGTGAATGAAAACAAGCAAAAAATATTAAACCACATGGAACCTGGTACCCATCTCAGAGTTCTTTCTAAGTTAAAATAATCAACAAATTTTATTTCCCAGAAACTTCAGATCTAGATAGCATTTCCCCATAATCAAAGAGTCAAAATAATTCTCTTCAATATCTATCTCTTGGAATATCTCCCCCAATTCTTCTCCCAGTCTCTTTTGTTATCCATTTTGTCCCTTGGGATTCTCTTTTCTTTCCTTTTCTTTTCTGTCCTTTCCTTTCCTTTCCTTTCCTTTCCTTTCCTTTCCTTTCCTTTCCTTTCCTTTCCTTTCCTCTCCTCTCCTCTCCTCT
>NW_025346120.1:0-2769 GCF_016433145.1 Gracilinanus agilis | reverse complement strand
AGACATTTAGGATGATGCCAAATGCCTAGCCTACTTTGACAATAGCCACTTAGGCTATAATATTTAAAATAGATATTAGAACTATTTTTTCCTCACACAGAAATGATACAAATTAAGTTTGTCTTCTGAAGTATGGGGATTATTTAACAAAGTTGCTGAATAAATTAAGCTTTGTTTGTCTTGATTTGTAATTAGATAGCCAACTAAAGTTTTGTCTCTGGGATTTGGTTGTGATGTTTTGGTGCAAGACACAGGAGGAAGCACTTAAAAGAATAATGATAAATTCTTCATACGACCCCAAGAGAATTCTGGGATGAGGAATATGGGAAAATTTGCCAATTGTATATTCTTTTAATGATATGAAGACAGAGAAGATTGTTGTAGCAGTTAGAAGTTATATTCAATACCCTTTATTGTTGAATATCACATTACTAACATCTATGTACACTCCCATAAAGGGAAGGATAATAAATTTCATTGGGTTTGTGATACATAGACAAAATATGTAATTTCTCATCAGATGATCTCTATACTTTAAGTCCCAAGTCACATAAATAACTTATAAACGAAAATAAGAGATTCAGCAGGGGAAAACATCTAAAACATAATCTCTCAAGCATCTTGGTCAAAAGATAGCCATCTGAGTAAATTACAGACTAGATCCATATTGGTGAACCCATGGCACAAGTGCCAAAGTTTGCCAGGGCTGCCCTCTTCCCTCTGTCCATGCACACCTGAGGACATTGCTCATATCACACATCCTTCTGCCCAGAACCTCAAAGTAAGCACTTCTTCCCTCCCCCTGTCTGGGGTAAGGTGGTGGGGTTCACATGCAGCATGAAGATTGCAGTTTGGGCACTCGAGCTCTAAAAGGTTCACCATCACTGATCTAGACACATTGGGAAAACACAGAGTCTTTGAACCATTACAAAACTGGAGTTTGAGTAGGAGATCATATGGAACATTCTGTGTAGGTTTAGCTTTCCTTAAAGCAAACAGCAGAGAAATTCTTTAAGACATTTTCCTACCTTAGCATTTTAGGCGTTCTATTTCTTTATTGGGGCAGTGAGTTAGTGCTGTGGATACAACATTAGGGAATCAGGAAGACTCATCTTCATGAGTTCGAAAGTGGCCTTACGTACTTGCTAGCGTAGTGACTGTGATCAAGTCACTTAATCCTGTTTGCCTCAATTCTTCATCTGGATGATGAGCTGAAGAAAGGGATGGCAAATCATTCCAGTTTTCTTTGCCAAGACAATGCCAAATGGGATCACAAAGAGTCAGATTTAACTAAAAGGACTAAACAACAAATTAACTATAGAAATAAAATTAAATTTAAAAAATCTGGCCATTCAAATTAGTCTCCTTTCTTAGTTTACAGTCTTTGAGAGTTATAAAATTTTTAATGTATTTTTATTATATGCTTAGTAACCACCACTACCACAAAACATTTAATTAAACAAATGCAGAAAAAGATTATATGCAAAACAACAAACTTCACATTGTTTATTTATAATTTGTTTAAAGATATGTAAATTATGTTTGTATGCTAATATAAACATCTTCTGCTTCTGAGTTCTTTTTGGATTTGTTTTACTTGGACACTTTTTTCTCTTGATTTTGTGGTTATTATTTTCTTTAATGTAATCATGATATTTTATGATTTTTCTTTTCTTCTCTTTTCTTATCTCCATATATTTCCCTTATTTCTAGAGAGCTATATGTAAGGGAATTAAATGATTTGTCCAAGACCTCAGAGCCAGTCTGTATCATATAAGAGACTGGAATCTGTGTCTTTCTGAATGAGTTAGATCTCTAATATTAGAAGCACCATGGCTACTTTAGATATTAGATGATATTATTGCTGTAAAAAGCAGATCAAGAGACATTAATAACAGCCAATCCTTAAGCCTATGCTCTCATCTCTATAAATTTTTAAAGGGGAAGAACTATGTATATATGCCTAATGAAATATGAGAAGGGAACTGACATTTTTTTACAGACAATATTCTCCAGGAGACCACATCTTTGTAATCACAAAATGTACTGAAAAGACAGAAAATACATATTCTCACAGTCCTTATTGTTTGTTGACAAATTTTTAAAGATCAAATATGACACATTAGGAGTTCTTCCAATTATAGGTCTTTATGCATATATTAAAATAATTTATAGTTCCTTGATACATATTAAAGGAGATAATTTTAATTAGAAGATTATAGGTTTAGAGGGGAAAGAAAGTTCAGAGACCATCAAATGCAACTTTCTTCTTTTTTTTTAACAGATAAGAAAATGATCCTTCATTAATATCAAGTGAAGCATAAAGCAAGAAGACATATGATATCTCTAGTTATTTTCCTTAGTCATGGGGGATTTCCAGAGCAGCTTCCAAAGGGTAAAAGTATTTCTCATATATGATTAAGTCCTTTGAACACTTCTCTGGATAACTAATGAGCTAATTCCATCAAACCCTATGAAACTATAGAGCTTCTTAACTGAAACCATGGCCACCTAAGAGTTGTATAGCTAATAACTTGCAAAAAAAAATTCAGGCGCTCAATGAATTCCTTTTTTCTAGTCTCTGACCAAAGAAGGAATGCAAGAATAAAAAATAATATTAATATAATAATTAATATCACATTAAATTAGTTGCTATTATTATTTATGTTATAGGAATACCATTTTGTTATATGGCATTTGCATCTGTTATTCTTTATTCTTGCTCTACAGTCAGAAAATATATTTTTCTTTGAGTTGCCCTTTAGATTG
>NW_025346119.1:0-3102 GCF_016433145.1 Gracilinanus agilis | reverse complement strand
TCACATATATATACACACACATATATATACACACACATATATATACACACATATATATACACACATATATATATATATACATACACACACACATATATGAGAATTCTGTGTAACTAACAAGTTGTTTCCTTCTATTTTTCTTAAACTTGAGCAATATTCTTCACTGTACTCTCCCTGAACTACATATGTATTGAAATCTTAAGTTATATGTTTGTCTACTTTGGAGCATGTTAATTTATTCTTTATATTATGCCATCTTTTCTCCAGCAGATATTTGGGGAAAAGTTCCAATTCTCTTAATGCTATTTTTCAAATGTTCATAATGAATATTTTAATAGAAAATAATCAAATTTCCTTCAAATTATATTTCTTGTTACTTTTGAACTTATTTCAACAAAGTCCTTTATTTCTCTTAGGACAACCACTTTGCTATTTTTTTTCCCACTGAATCTGCTGGCAGCGAGTTGTGGCAGCAAGAGTCATGGTTTCGAAGATGAAATAAATGGATTTCAATCTTGTCCCTGTCACTAACTTTGTGACCCTGGGTAAGTGACTCCATTTAAACTCTAATCTTCAGTTTCCTCATCAGTAAATTTGAAGTTTTATGACTTGTAGTATCTCTCTCATGACATTGTTGTGATGATTATTTAGATGAGTCATTTATTTAGGTAAATTATTTAAAGAATCATGTGTATTTTAAAATACTATCTACAAACCCATCAAAACTGTCTTTATAGCATTTGAGGGGAAACTAGATTGTACAGTGGATAGAATGCCTGACTTGAAGTCAGGAAGACTACCTTCCTAAGTTCAAGTCTAGCCTCAGATACTTACTAGCTATATGACCCTGGGTAAGTCATTTAACTATGCCTCACTTGCTCATCTGTAAAATGAACTGGAGAATGAGATGACAAACAATTCCAGTAGTTTTGCCAAGAAAACTTCTAAAGAAATCACGAAGACTTGGACATGACTAAAATGACAGAACAACAACAACAAAAGGTATCATCTAATCTATAGGACATGATAGTAGTTAATATGTAGATGCCATTTCTACAGAATTTTGGAACATTTTCCCTGACTGATGAGTTTAATGTCTGTTTCCAGATTATCTAATTTAAACTTAAAATATTAATTGTCTTAAGACTTAAGATCTTCAAATAGACTCAGGAAATTTGAAAATATCAATGAAACCTAGTAACCAAGTTCAAACATTTGAATTCATTCTGCTGTCCAATATCCTAGGAAATTATGCTTTTAGCTACTTTATAAATAGTGAAAATGATAAAATTTTGTAAAATTTCTTGTGGAAACAATATTAGAGATGGTCTAGAGTTTTGCTTTGGTGTTGTTGTATTTTAAGGTAAAATCCCTTCATCTGTTGTTTGTAATACCAACAAGGTCATATGGGGCCCTTCTTAGCTATGAATATTGTTTGAGCCAGAGCTGTTTTGTCAGTTTGTTTTAGTTCAATAATATTAGACATATTGGTAGGTTATAAATCTTTCTTTGTTCTTAATATCCTGAATTCTCTCAGGATAATATATATATATATATATACATATATATATATGATATACATATACGTAATTTTAATCCATAAGGTAGAAATATTGTTCTTAATGGAGAGAAAAATGGATGATAGTGTTTATACACATGAATAAACCTAAATAATGACATTTTTAAGTAATATTAGTGTCAGTGATTGAATGGAAAATCAATCAGTTAACAAACATTTAGGAAGCATATGATATACAAGTTATTAAGCTGGGCTCTGGGAAGATGAAGGAAAAATAAATATCTCTATCTTCCAATAGCTTACACTTCTGAAACCATCAGCAATAACCAAGGATGCTCATCCTGATTCTATCATTATTACTCTTTAGTGTCAACCTCCTAAATATCAGATTAATGTTATCACATAGAAAGAAGGAATATCTCTTACCAGGAAGATTCATATGTGACTGCAACCACACCTGGACACCTAATCACATCTTTTCTGCATGGATTATCTCAACTAAAATGGGTTAATTTGCTAAGAACATGATAAAGATAATCATCAATGACATAGTTTTGATTTAACTTGGGACATTAGCCATGATGATATATACCAACCATGATGTATTTCAATTCTGATGGAAAAAGCCCCTGATTCCTCTTAGATAGCATTAGCACTTAGATGATGAGAAAGTTATATCATCATATAAACCCCACCCTTATGGCTTACCCATTTATTTTTGGAGAAGGGAGGGAACAATACTAGTCATCATGGAAAGGGTTCTTTTTTAAATTGCTTCTCTCAAAAGGAATAATATGTATTAAGGCTAGAAAAACAATAAAGAAATTTACATTTCATCCTATAGTCAATGGGGAACCCTTAGAGTTTACTGAATAGTGGAACAATATAGCCTGATCTTCCCTATTAACATCACTTTAGAAAATGTGAAGGATGGATTAGAGTAGGATTACTTGAAGCAGGGAAATTAATTAGTTGTCTCTAGAAACAAGCCATGTTAGAGATAATTAAGGTCTAAATGAGAGGGAAAGAAGGAAGGTAGGAAGGAAGGAATGAAGGATGGAAGGAAGGAAAGAAGGTAGAGAGGGAGAGAAGGAAGGAAAGAGGGAGCAACACAGAGGGAGGGACGGAGGAAAGAAATAAGCATTTATTAAATGCCAACAATGCACCCAGCACTATAGAAAGTGATTTAATTATACTGTTTTACTTAATCCCCATAAAATTATGAGAGGTAGTTACTTTAATTTTGTTTTCCTTTTACAATTGAAGTGTCTGAGCACTTGGTTGTTAAATGAATAATCCAGGGTCACACAATTTAAGGCTGTATCTGAAGTCAGATCTTCCTTACTCCAGGCCTAATTTCCTTCCATCATACTGCCTAACTCCAACTAACATGTTCGAGTCAAGAACAATGCCCCAAGGGACAAGGTTGGTGGATATGCTATTGTGTACCAGAAAATTCATATGTGTCATAAGATGAAAAAATGTTGTGCTTTGATATAATGGAAATCATGTTTTTATTTGAATAACTATTATATATATACATATATATATATATATGTATATGTATATATATATATATATAT
>NW_025346118.1:0-6593 GCF_016433145.1 Gracilinanus agilis | reverse complement strand
ACTCTCAATCCACTGAGCTACCCAGCTGCCCCCTGAACAGAGAATTTTAATAACTCAATCTCGGAAAAACAAATTGAAGAAGCTGTAAAGGAGTCCCCAAAGTAAAATAAAAACTACAGGATGAGATGGATTTATAAGTTAATTCAATAAAATATCCAAAGAACAATTATTTCTAATATTATATATCATATATTTAATAAGACATAAATTATAAAGATAAAGAATATCACAAATGTGATCCTAAAATTTAAATGAGGGGGAAATAAAGCAAAGAAAATGATAGACCAAATCTTTAGTGAATAACACTGAAAAAATATTAAATAAAATATTAGCATAGAGGTTACAACAATGTATTTAAAAGACTATGTACTTTGATTGGGCTGGATTTATATCAAGAATGCAGGATTGTTTCACTATGGAAAAAACTCAATATATAATGGATCATATTAATAAAAAAACAAATCACACAATCATATGAGTAGATCCAGGGATTTTGACAAAATACAATACCCTTTTTTGTTTAAAGAACATTCTAAAAGTATAGGAATAAATGGATCATTCCTTAATAAAGTAACTAGTATTTATCTCAACAATAAATTTGTATTATCCATAATGGAAAAATGCTAGAGGCCTTTCCAATAAGAACATGGGTAAATATGCCCATTGTGACCACTATTATTTGGAATAATTCTAGAAATGTTAGCTAGAGCAATAAGAAAAGAAAAGAAAAGAAAACTGAAGAAATGAGCTTATACAAAGAGGAAACCAAATTTTGCTTTATGCAAATAACTTGATAGTTTACCTAGAGGACCCAAGAGAGTTGACCAAAATTTAAAGAAAACAATGAACAACTTTGGGAAAGTAGCAAGATAGAAGCCCAACAAAAACATCAGCCTCTCTACATAGTACCAACAAAACTCAGCAAAAAGAAATAGAAACTATAATCCAAAATAATTATTAAGTATGTAAAATATTTGGGAGACCATCCACCAAGACATATAGGGTTTGTATGAAATAATTACAAAACAATTTCTAAAAAAGACATGAAGAGGCAGCTAGGTTGCTCAGTGGATGGAGAACTAGTCTTGGAGACAAGAGTTCTTTGGTCCAAATCTGGCTGTAGACACTTCCTAGCTGTGTGACCCTGGGTAAGTCACTTAAACCCAATGGTCTAGTCCTTGCCACTCTTCTGACTTGGAAATGATACTTAGTATTGATTCTAAGTCAAAAAGTAAGGGTTTTTAAAAAGGCACAGGTAAGAAAAGAGGCATTAATTGCTCACAGTCACACGGTGCTGACAAGGTTATTGAAATTATTTTACAGATTCATTGCCATACGAAAATACCCAAGTGTCACTAAACAAAATAAAAACAAATTTCCTCTGGAATAAGAACAAGTTGAGGATCTCAAGAGAAATAATGAAAAAGGAGAGGAAGAAAGAAGACCAGCTCTCAAACTATACTACAAAGCAATAATCCTCAAAACTATTTGTTACAGGTAAAAAACAAAAACAAAACAAATAAAAATGTATTAGTGGGACACATTATGTACATAACCCAAAAGAAACTAGTAGCCCATCGTGGGGAAAATCTAAGGACTTACTAGAGTTTGGACAAAAATTTGTGAGAAAGCTGTAAAATGACTTGGCAGGAAGTAGATTTAGACAAGGGGTTCACAGCATAGGGTCCATGAACTTGTTTTCTTTAGAAATATATATGTTGCTAACTGTATTTCAAAATAATTGGTTTTCTTTATAAAATCCTATGTATTTTCTTTTCATGAATTTAATAACATTATTCTGAGAAGGGGACCTATAGGTTTCACCAGACTGCTAAAGGGATCCATTACATTAAAAAAGTTGCCTTAATACCCTGAAGAAGGAAATGACAAACTATTCTAAAATCTTTGCCAAGAAAACTCCATGGACAGAGTTGGCGTGAAAATCATGGGCTTACAAAAAACGTTAGGCACGACTGAACGACTAAACAACAATAGGAGAGAGGTTTCGAAAAGGGATGAGACTTGGGCAAAACTTTGAATTCTGTTTTGGACATGTTAAACTTGATATGTCCATAAGATATCCAGTTTGAAATAAATAGGACAAAAGAAAACAAAATGGACAGTTTTAATTATATTAAATGGTAAAAAAAATTTTGCACAAACTAATGCAGTTAAATTTAGAAGGGGGGGTAGCTGTGGAAAAATCTTTGAAGCAAGTTTTTCTGATAAAAGTCATATCCCAGATACCTAAAGAACTGATTCAAATTTATAAGAACACAACACATTAGATAAATAGTCAAAGGATATGAATAGGCAGTTTTCAAAGGAAGACATCTACACTATCAAGAATTGTATAAAAAAGAGCTTCAAATTACTAATGGAAAATGCAAATTAAAGCAAGTCTGGGGTTCTACCTTAAAAGCAACAGTTTGGTAGAGATGACAAAAAAAGATGACAAATGCTGGAGGGGCTATAAGAAAGCAGGCATATCAAAGCACTATTGGTGGAGCTATGAACATTCTGGAATGTGATTAAGTACTTTAAGCTAAAAGTCACTAAAATGATATACCCCTTTAACCAGAGATACTTCTAGTAGATCTATACCCTAAAGGGAGTAAAAATAGAAAGAGGAAAGGATTCATATACACATCTATCCAAAAAACCCATTTTGAGCAACTCTATTTGTATTAGAAACTAAGGAGATATCCATCTATTGGGCAATGGTTAATATTGGGCCATATTTGTAACGGAACATTATTGCATGATAAGAAATGATGAAAGAACAGATTCAGAGAAAACTAGGAAGGTCTTTATCAACTGATGCAGAGTGAAATGAGAGGAACCTGGTGAACAGTTTAGAGAACAAAAACATTATAAAAAGAAACAATTTTGAAAGATCTGAGAACTCTGATCAATGTAATGATAAACCATGATGCCAAAGGAATGAAGATAAGGCAAAGATGAAGCCTGCTACCCACATTTTGATAGAAGAGTATTGGGCTCAAGATGCAGAATAAGGCATGTATTTTTGGACACGGCCAATGTGGGAATTTTCTTTGCTTAACTATGCAAATTATAACAAGAGTTTTCTTTTTCCTTTTTTTTCCAGTGGGGTTGGGGAGAGATGGTAAGAAGCGGAGAAAATAAATGTTAGATACAATATCATATACAAGGAACACCTACCAGGTCAGTTTGTCTAGAATAGAGAGTACATGAATGAGAGTTATATAAAATAGGACTGGAAGGCTATGTAGGGAAGCAAATAGAGGGTGACACAGACAGAATCTTCATCATGAAGTAAGGAAGACCTGAGCTTGAATCCTTCCTTAGACACTTAATAGCTGTGTGACCTTAGACTCCCTCTGCCTCAGTTTTGCCATCTGTAAAGTGGAGACGATAACAGTACCTGCTTTATAGGTAAGGATCAAATGAGAATTATATATAAAAAGCTTTGTAAATATTAAAGGACTATATATTAATTTATTATTATTAATTATTAAATGAAAGCTCAGCATTTTGTATTTTAACTCAGAAGCAATAGGGAGCTACTGAAGATTATTAAGTATGTATGTGATATAGTGCTCACATCTATTTCAAGAATATCAATTTGGCAGCTTTGTGAGGGTAGAGTTGATAAGACTTGGCAACTCATAGGCCTACCTTGCAGAGTTGTTATAATAAAAAATAGTGCTTTGTACACTTTAAGCAACTTTAGAAATGGACAGTCATCAGAGATTTAGAGCTTGAAGGGAACTTGGGACTCATCTAGTCCAACTCCTTACCTTTAAAAGTAAGGAAATTGAGATCTACAAAGGTTAAATGACTTGTCCAAAATCATAAGGGTGCTAATAGAAGAATTGGAATTTGAACTGGGGTCTACTGATTACAAGATGAGGGCTCTTTCCTGTAAGTCTGTTACATGCTTACAGTTGAGGTTCTTTAAAAACAGATTAGATCGCCATCTTTGTAGACAAGGTCAAGTCCTGACTAAAAGAAGGAAGATGGACCAAATGATCTTAGGAGCTCCCTTCTAGGCTTGTGCTCAGGTTATTCAGTTATGTTAAGTCTTTCTGTTAGAGAAACACAGGGGCCAGAGGGAGATAAGGAAAAAGGAACAGGACCCAAATGGGCAGTTGCTGAACTCCAGGCCATTTCAAGGTCAGGTTGGAATTGGACTGCTTTGGTGTTTCTGATGCTTTCCAGAAAGAGGATTTGGGAAGGGACAGGAAGAACATTTCTTCTGGGTGGAGCAGGGGAGTGAAGACAAATAGTCTGAGGAGTCAAACAAACAATGGGGGAGGGAAGTTTCCTCTACTTTCTTTCATGGCTCTTGCAGGGGCTAGAGGGTCATGTTTGTATTCTCATGTATTTATAATTACACTACAGGCAACTCTCCATGATCTAAGAGTGGAGATTCACTATGGAAAGAACTTGTGACCTCCCCAAGAAGTGTTCCCATTTCTCTAGCACTGTAAAGTTTATCAAGAACTTTTCCACAGCTATCATGATGATCCCCCATTGAATCTAAGAGGATAATTATGGTAAGAAAAACTGATATTTCTAGAATACTTTACGATTTATGCATTATCTCATCTGAATCTCACAATAATCCTGGTAAGGAGGTACTAGAAATTTGCTTAATCTCATTCTGGGGATGTGGGAACCCAAGCTCAAAGAGGTAAACTTGCCCTTAGTCACACAACTCTAAGGGTTGAATCAGGGGACCACTACCGAGGACTGAGTGAAAAAGGACCAGGCAGAGGGCAGAGTGTGTGTGTGTGTGTGTGTGTGTGTGTGTGTGTGTGTGTGTGTCTAAGCAGGGGGTGTCTATGGGTGGGTGCTATGGTGTCTGCTAAAACCAATATAAGGGGTTTGGGGGGAATTTCTGCTGGTCTGCATTATTTTAGGTCTTCCCTCCATAGCTGAGACTTGACCAGTGTCTCTTAATGCCTACGTATGCATGGCGTAGCTTATTCTAGGGACTTGGGTATTGTGTCCCCTCTCTGACCAGCTCCCTATCTTGCTCCACATGCTTGCATATTTCTCCATGTAGAGAGGTCTCTTTGAAGTCCAGGGAGCAGGAAGAGAAGTTGGCTGACAGTTTGTTCACATGTGTAAATAAACACTAGATTCCTCTGAACTGTGGTGCTGAGTTTCAAGAATCAAAGCAAAGCAAATAAGGAAGCCCTTTCCTACCTGACCTTGTAATGCACTGTATTTCCACAGCCTTCGGTGTTGGACCAGGGAGCCTGCTCTGGCTGGCTGGGAAAAACTGAAAGCAGAAAGAGTGGAAATGGAGAGGGTAAGAATGTCACAAGCCCTCTGACTTGCACTGCTCCAAAAAAGACACATCCGCAATAAACTCCTTCATATATTCTCTAAAAACAATCCTGAAGAACATGACAGTCATCATGACCAATTTCACAGACGAAGGACAGAAAAAGAAGGTCGAGATGAAACTATGAATCTGCCATGGGCGGTTTAAAAAAATATTCAATGTAACGTGGTGGTATCATCACTGCCCTGCTTCTTCTTTCCTCTCTGTGCTCCCTTCTAACAGACAGTTTCTGCTCTCTTCTAAGTATTTTTTTTAAACCCTTAACTTCTGTGTATTGGCTCCTAGGTGGAAGAGTGGTAAGGGTGGGCAATGGGGGTCAAGTGACTTGCCCAGGGTCACACAGCTGGGAAGTGTCTGAGGCTGGATTTGAACCTAGGACCTCCCATCTCTAGGCCTGACTCTCAATCCACTGAGTTACCCAGCTGCCCTCTTCTAAGCAGTTTTAAATGTTTCATAATGCACGCTTCCTTCTTTTCTTTTTTGTGTGTCACTATTGCTATTCCCTCCACTCACCCTTCAACACTCTCCCCATCCCTAGGAAAAGCCCTCCTTTCTAACGAATAAGTGGATTCAATTTGTCTTGTACTGGTCGGATCTGAAAACGTGTTCATTCTATACCTATAATCTATCACCTCTCCTATATTCTTCAGAGAGGACCTGCTAAGGGCTCCTAATTCTGAGAAATTGAAAGACAACTCAGATGGGCTCCATGCTAGCTCATATTTTTAAAGCACTCCGTGGTTTTAGAAGCACTTGAACTCCATTATCCCACTTGAAGGGCACAAGAATCTTGAGAAAAGGAGTCTTGGTGGGACAATGGCTTGGCCAAGATCACACAGCAAGGATGCAGAAGAGCAAAGACTCAAACCCAAAGGCAACATCATACAGAAGGATAGCCAGACCACTGGCCTTTGGAGCCAGAACACCTAGATTTCTCATGTTCATAAAAATCTCTTTACAGTATACTCAAACAAAGGAACTATTTCACTTTGATCTTTGAATCTTGCCCTACTCCTCTACTTAGCATCCTTTCTGCCACACAGTATGCACAAATAAGTAATAAGCAAAACTATGGCACCTCCACTATGCCATCATTCTTACCTAGAACCTACCAGACACGTGGACTCTCCCCAGAGTCCCCTTGGAGGCTGACAGGTAAGCTTTCACCTCATCTTGCCCAGAACAAAGCCTCCACCTTACTGCCTAGCCACCAGCTAGCCACCAAGCAACCTCTACTCCTTCCATCATCCCCATC
>NW_025346117.1:0-3373 GCF_016433145.1 Gracilinanus agilis | reverse complement strand
CCTGTGAGCTACTTTCTACCTCTAAGTAAGTACATCTTCCATATTTGGGTAAACAATGGTAGTGACTCCTTACAATTAGTGACTGGCTAGGAATGTGGTAGAATGCTATTGAACCACAAGAAATAACAGACGATTTCAGAGAAACATAGGAATCATTTCTGAACTGATTCAGAGTGAAATGAGCAGACCAAAAAAAAAACAATTCATATGGCAACACTAAAATTGTAAAACACAGGAATTGAAATTTTTGACCACTAAGTTCCTCTGGAACTCTAAATCTATAATCCTATCATTTCCCCTGCATCCTGAATTGCCCTGAGGTCTGATTCTAGTCACAGCTAGAAGCATGTGAAGCCACCTACTTGAGAGATGGTATTATCATCATGTCCTGCTTAGCTGGTTCCCACTGGCTCAGAGATCCCACTGGAGAGTATAGATTTACAGATTTTCTGAATCATCTACTACTCAAATCCACAATGATAATAAACTTAAAGAGGTTCCCAAACTGGCAAAGCTATAGTGGGGATGTTGAAGGAAGGTGTTGGGGTTCAATTGTGACCCTAGTATATTGGATCCAACCCTCAATGCTAGTAATACAGAAAAAAGCCTCCCCACTTCCAAGTTCAAGTAGCTTTGCCCTTCAAGATGGAGTTGGGTATTAGTCTTCCCCTCAGCCACAAGATCATTCTCCTTCCCCTCAAAGAAACAGCCCCAAGTTACCACTAAATAACTAATAAAGATTTATTATAAGGATAAGGAATTCAGGATAACAGGGTAAGGGTTAATTGTGGATTTAGAGGAAGGAAGGAAATGGGATAACTTCTCTATCAACTATGAACCCCACAAAAAGAGAGCAATTCTGGTTTCTTCCGTAGTTTGGACTCAGAAACTGCCTCTCCCTCGCCTCACAATATCCTATCCTTAAAACTATCAAACAGGGTAATAACTGCAAGGAAGGGGAATAAGATGGATCAAAGAAAGGTGCTCCAAGTGCCCATTCCCCTGGGAGTCTGGATACAAAGGCCAATTATGGAACACAACTCTCTCAGTATCTTCTTCATTGGCAATGAAGTCAGTAGAAAGGTTTAGCTGTTGAAATCTCCAGATAGCCCCTGAATTTGGGGTTCAGAAGTGCTAAATTCCTGTCTAGAACCTCCCAGTCAACCACAACCATCCACCCAACACCTTGAATGTCTTTAGGAGTTTTTGGCAGTTGGCGGTTGAGAGTGTAGAATCTTCAGAATCTTCATCAAACTCCCTCCTTCACTGGCTCTTTTATGAGGCCAGCTTCAACTCCAATTGCCTGCTCTCCTTTGCAAAATTCACTCCACAAAATTCACTGCTTCTGGGAAGATGGCGGCATAGACTAAGCGAATCTTAAAACCTCCACACCCTTATACACCAAGACAGAAAACAATGTGCTTCAAGAAGAAAGAGGACCAAATCTAATAATGAGTCAGAGCAGGGGGAATCCTACTGCAGCATAACTAAAGAGGTATGCCAAGAAAAAGGCTTCAATTCTTGAACTGTCCAGTCTGAGGGCATAGAATGGGAATCCCAGGATCCCAGGAAGCCTCCCCCACCTGCTGTGTGTAATCTCCAGCAGCCTGTGAAATCTCAGGGCTGGTGGATGCACTGGTCAGGAGAGAGGGCCTTGCTGGCATTGGACTCAGGGAGTCAAACACAGGCACTGGAGAGGTGACTGTAGGAGAAAACCAGAGAAACACAGCAAAAACGCTCAGAAGGTGGTGGCTTAGAGAGAGCCAAACCCCAGACCACAGACAGTTTAGCTTCTTCATACTGAGATAGAGAACACAGGGCTTCAAGAACACAGCAGACAGCGCAGGGGAACCCCCCTGCGTGAGAGCTCAGTTCAGGAAAAACACTCCTTGTCACCCCATTTTTTTTGTTGTTTTTTTCTGTTTGTTTGTTTTTCCCTCCCCTCAAGGTTTTAGCCTCAGGGCAGATAAAGGAGTAACATTAATCTGATCAATAGAGGATTAATCCCAACAATTGAACAGACAAGAAGTCTTCAGAGGGTAGAGAAAGTAACTACAAACCTCCATTACCAGCTGGATCTTTCATCAAAGATCATTAAATATATCTGCTCAAACTAGCAGAACAAGGAAGGGAAAAAAATGAGTAAGCAACAGAAAAAGAGAAAAGTAATGACAATTGACAGCTTATTTCAAGGAAGTGAAAAGAGAGCAAATGAAACAGAAATAGAAGAAGAGGAAGTAGTTACAGAGAACTGGACACAGGCTTTGGAAGATCTCAAAATTCAATTAACTCAAGAATTTAAAACTCAATTAACTCAAGAACTTCAGGAACTCAAAACGCAATCAAGAGAGGCTGAAGACAATTTGAAAAAGGAAATACATGAGCTAAAACAAGAAAATAAAGTATTAGAAGACAGAATTGGCCAGCTTGAAAATGAAGCAAAGAAGGCAAAAGATGATCTACAAAGAAAATCAGACCAGAAAGAGAAGGATGACCAAAAAGCCAGGGATGAAATTCAATCTTTAAAAAACAGAACTTAACAATTAGAAGCAAATGACTTCACAAGGCAGCAAGAATATATTAAACAAAATTTTAAAAAAGGAAAATTTGAGGAGAATATGAAACACCTCATTGATTCAACCAAAGATCTGGAGAACAGAGCTAGAAGAAACAACTTAAGAATTATTGGTTTACTAGAACATCATGATAAAAGAAAAAGTTTAGATAGCACTATACAACTAATTGTCAGAGAAAATTGCCCAGAAATTCTTGAACAAGAGGGAAAAGTGGAAATCGACAGGATCCACAGATCACCTCCTACATTTAATCCACAACTGACAACTTCCAGGAATATTATAGCCAAATTCAAAAACTACCAGACCAAGGAAAAAATATTACAAGCTGCTAAAAAGAAGTCATTCAGATATCAGGGAACCACAGCTAGGATAACACAGAATCTGGCTGCATCTACATTGAAGGACCTGAAGGCATGGAACACAATATTCCAGAAAGCAAGAGAAATGGGTCTAAAATCAAGAATCAACTATCCAGCAAGACTAACTATATTATTGCAGGGGAAAGTATGGTCATTCAACAAAATTGAGGACTTCCACACATTCAGCAAGAAAAAACTGGACTTAAACAGAGAGTTTGCTGCCCAAAACCAATATAAGGAAATTAAGAGAATGGGGGAAATGAGAAAAAATTCTTTTCTTTAAGGGACACAACAAGTTAGAAAAGAAGATATTAGCAAATATTAAAAATTATTATTACCAACAGGGTAACTAGAAGAAGTTTACATAGAGGGAACAGGGACAAACTGTATAGGATGAAATGTCAAGAGATATATAAATATAAATATATATATATATAT
>NW_025346116.1:0-6577 GCF_016433145.1 Gracilinanus agilis | reverse complement strand
GGCCTAATGAATTCCCTCTCCCTTTTTCTCCCCTCCCTTTTTTGACCCCCCCACTCCCCTGCTCCCCTTGGTTTATCCCTTCTGACTTTCTCAGTAGGGTTACATAATAGTTTTACATCCCAATGGATAGTATAGGTACTCTTCCCTCTCCGGGTTGATTACACTGAGAGTAAGGATTAAATATTACCTCTTAATGCTCTCTTCCTCTCCTTCTTATTTGTCCCCTCTCCTTCCCATGCCCTCTTTGTGTGTAATATCATATCCTATTTTTCTTATTCACTCAAGTTTCTTTTGGTGTCCCCTACTATTCACTCCCCTCTTTCCCACCCCTCATGTCATCTTAGTATTCCACCCTCTCCCTGTGAATTATTCTTCT
This sequence comes from Gracilinanus agilis, assembly GCF_016433145.1. Lineage (NCBI taxonomy): Eukaryota > Metazoa > Chordata > Mammalia > Didelphimorphia > Didelphidae > Gracilinanus > Gracilinanus agilis. Next base: position 6,201 of record NW_025346116.1, on the reverse strand, counting down.
GATTACTATAATAGTGAATACTATAATAGTGAATAGAGTTCACTACAGAGAATTATACATAGCATTTCTCCACATAGGAGTACAGATAATTAGATCTTACTGAGGCCCTTAAAAAGGCAAATTTAAAAATTATGAGTTTTCTTTCTTTCCCCTGTTTCTTATTTACCTTTTCATGTTTCTCTTGATTTTTGTGGTTGGATATCAAACTTTCCATTTAGCCCTGGTCTTTTTTGTGCAAATACTTGAAAATCTTCAATTTTGTTGAATGCCCATACTTTCCCCTGGAAGTATATAGTCAATTTTGATGGGTAGTTGATCTGTGGTAGCAGGCCCAGCTCTCTTGTCTTTCTAAATATCATATTCCAAGCCTTGCGGTCTTTTAGCGTGGAGGCTGCCAGATCCTGTGTGATCCTGATTGGTGCTCCTTGATATTTGAATTGTCTCTTTCTGGCTTCTTGTAAGATTTTTTCTTTTACTTGGAAGCTCTTGAATTTCGCTATTATATTCCTGGGCGTTGTCTTTTCTGTGTCGAGTGTTGAGGGTGATCTATGGATCCTTTCAATGTCTATATTGCCCTCTTGTTGTAGGATTTCAGGGCAATTTTGCTGAATAATTTCTTTAAGTATGGAGTCCAGGTTTCTATCAATTTCTGGTTTTTCTGGAAAACCAATGATTCTCAAATTGTCTCTTCTAGACTGATTTTCTTGGTCTGTCACTTTCTCTTTGAGATATTTCATGTTTCCTTCTATTTTTTCAGTCTTTTGACTTTGTTTTATTTGTTCTTGTTGTCTTGAGAGATCATTAGCTTCTAATTGCTCAATTCTAGCCTAAAGGGATTGGTTTTCCTTTTCAATCTGGTCATTTCTGGTGTTCAATTTGCTTATCAGATCATTTGATTTCTGAGCCTCACTTTCCAATTGCAAAATTCTGCCTTTTAAACTGTTATTTTCTTGCCTGATTTCCTTTTGAGCTATTTCCCATTTCTCTAACCAAATCTTTTCCAACTTTCTCGTCATCTCAGTTTTGAACTCTTCAAGAGCTTGTGACCAGTTTTCATTATTTTGGGAGGGTCCAGATGCTTGTTTGTTTTCCTCCTCTGTTTGCTCGGTTGCCTGGATTTTCTCTGTGTAAAAGTTGTCAAGTGTTAAAGATTTCTTTTTCTTGTTAATCTTTCTCTTCAGAACTTCCTGATTCTGGTAGCCATCAGCTTTATCCTCATGCTCAAAGTCTGTCTGTGGTCTTTTGGGTCCTGAGGTCTGAGTTTTTCTCAAGGTCAAGCCCCCTGGTGGACCCCCTTGCTTGATCCTCTGCCGGAGGTTCCTTTACAAGTCTCAGGGCTCTGCTTCCACAGTCGTATACCCGTCTCCCAAGGTATTTTTAAAAGAAATCATTCCTCGTTTTGGTCTGCCTGCACGTATTGATTCGGTCAGAGGGAGTCACTTTACTGATTTAGTTTTATCTGAAATATATTCCTGTTTGGGGATAACTCCCAAATTCCACGTACTGTGTCATCCCCAGAGTTCAGGCCAATTTGATTGGATAAACAGAGAACTTAAAACTATGACTGGCAAATTAGGTACTGAGACACATCTAAAATGGCCTGAAATTCTCCCTCTAGCTCTATTTTATCTAAGAAGCAGGCCCAGGGGAGATCTACACATCTCACCATATGAGATGCTTTTTGGACATCCTCCTATACAGGCTAAGCCTTTTTCTCCTGCATATACATCTATTGCTTCTTATATACAGGAATTGCAACACAAACTGCATGAACTCCATGAATCTGGAACTGCAGTACAAGTAGGACCAATAGACTTTTCACTTCATGACCTGAACCCAGGAGACAAGGTGTATATAAAGAACTTCCAGCGCACTGGGGCAACCCAGCCTCAATGGGATGGTGCATTTGAAATTTTATTAACTACCCCAACAACTATAAAAATTGGAGAAAAGGACTCTTGGAATGAACCTGATTGACTGTTTCCTGTTACCTGCATTGGAGATAACAGTTCATAGACTAATGGATGCTAATTTTGGAATCATTGGTTGTTCTTGATTCTTTCCCTGATTTTATTTTAATTTTCTTATTGATTTTCCCAATATCTTTTAATAGAATAATTGATATTTTTTGTCTTTTTTCTCATTTCTTGTACTTAAGTATATATAATCAATTAATTATTTTTCATTATTTTTTGCAATGTTATAATTTTAATATATATGTATATATATGCTGTATGTATTTTATTGCTTACTCACAAGGTTTAGACTTTGGGAACCTGCCATTGTTAAATGTTATGGGACTGTGATTAATGCTTCTGTCTGATTCCAGGAGAAGGGAACACAAAGAGCTGTTAATAGTGCTAAGAAAGCACAAGGTCATGGAGACCGACCGACCAATCCAATGGGACTGATGAGAACATCTGCACAGTGCCAAGGAGCACAAGGTCAAAGGGATCATACATATACAGGTGGGATTAAGGTACTCCCACACCAACACTAAGGACTTGAACTCAGTGTAAGAATCAAAGTTGCGATGCTTAACATATGCTAAGACGTAGGACTCTTCGAACTACACTGCCAGTCAGGTACCGCAGGTTGGCTATCATCTGGCTCACCCATATATTCCTGAGAATGAAGGGAATGACAGACACTTCCCTTGCATATAAAGCTGGTGCTTTTTTTCTCTCTTATAGAATGGCAACTTCCTGTAGTCTTAGCTGCAAATGGGTAAGTACAGCATTACTGCATTGTGTCCTGCAGACTAGTAGGATGGAAATTATATTAATTGGACTCTAATACAAGGGCCTGTTATAAATTTATTTTGTTTCTTCAAAAATTTTATATGCATAGCTTTTGATATTTTGATTTTGATTTTAATGTTTTCTTTTTCCAAAGTTTCAATTTTCTTCTATTTGATTTTTTTAATATACTTCTGTTTTTTCTTTTGAATTTACTCATACAAGCCCATGAATCAACCATGCATCCTGAGCTGATCTGGGTATTTCTTTTTAAATACCCACATCAGGGGGGGATTGTATTTTTATAAATCCAAGATTTAATTGTATTTTTGTTATATCTAAGATTTAATTTTTGATTTTGTTCGAGAAAATTCTCAGGAAAAGAAACTTGCTGATTCCTTAATCCAGAGAATGAACTGTTTGCAGAGAGATGCCTGAAGAATCTACATTTAATCAAGAGATCCAGAATGAACTTTGGGTTGCAATTGATTGAACTGATGGGTTTGTTGCATTGAGCGATCCAGAATGAACTTTTGGGTACAACTGATTGGACTGATGGGGTTTGAACAGCTACTTTAATTATAAATGTTATACCAAATAGGGGACTGCCCGCAATTGGTTTCTTGTCAATGCGCTTAGCAAAACTTTGGTTTTGCTTTCTCTCTTTTCCATTTCCCCTCTTATCTCTAACTATTGTAGTTAGAAGACCTTTGTGAGTATAAGATGATTATGTAAAATGATCACTTGGGGTGACTAGGCACCCAATATGAACATCGGGGGTATTGTGTTAATAGAATTAGCTCTAGACCATTCAGTCAAAACTGTACCTACCCTAGATGATGTCATCCCCACCTCCCTTACTGGGGAGGGGGATGAGTTACCCACACGTGACAATAGGTAACAAATCAAGAGCAAGGGACTGCCCTTTGGGCAGTCCAAATTAATGTAGAGGCTGCCAATTGTCTACTTGAATTAGAGGTGGACCCAAAGGAAGTGATGAAAGACACTATCTCTCCAAGTATGTGGTGACTTCCTGCTAAGGGTGTCCCCACTTTGAACTTGGTGCTGAAGGATCTCGGATGAGACCTCAGGCAGCTTCTACTCTGAACGGTCACGTTCAAGTTAGGCTGACTTTCTTGGCCTACCTTGGTATTTTTCCAAGACTCTACCTTAAATAGGCTCTAGCCTATCTGATTGCTAGGCCTTGTGGCTTATAGCCTCATTTATTTAGCCTTTTAACCTTCTCTCTCCATCCAGGCCTCTGCAGGCCTGGACCATCCTCTCCCTCTCTTTATTTCCTTACCTTTTACCTTCCTAATTGTAAATAAACTATCTTAAACCCGATCCTGACTTGGGTCTATTTTAATTACGGAATCAGTCTGAATTGTTGATTCCTGGAGGCCACACTTTAAATATATATCTATAAAATATCTAAAATCTCCCTCTTACAATATACAGATGATTCTTCCTTTGTTGAACAGGGCTGTCATTTCACCGGGGCAGCTGCAATTATAGACTATGAGACCTTATGGATACTTCTAACAAAAAGTTTTTCTCTTTTTCAAAGGAAAAACTGTTATCCACTCAGATGCTATGAGAATATGCCACAGGTACTTGTTAGAAGCTATATAATTGCCAAAAGTTTTTACCATCATACATTGCTTAGCATTTAAGAAAAGGAATGATCCTGTGTTCAGAAGAAATGAAAGAGCTGATTTAGCTGCTAAGTTGGCAGTCAAGGATGGTTCAATCTATGCCATGATATTGTAAAGACTGTTCTCCCTAAAGAAAACTTGCCAGAGATCATCTATGAAGATAAGGAAGTGAACATCTGGATTAAGCAGTATGGTGCCAGACAGGCAGGGATCTGGGTAAGTAGTGAGGAAGGCAAGCCATTTCTTCCTAAAAGTTTTTAATCAGTAGGCCTTTTTTGCAATACATACAGGTGGTCACTACAGTGCATGAGTAATGTGGACACAATAAAAAGGGTTGGTTAGCCCCTGGAATCACAGTAGCTTCTTGAATCACCGCTGGTTGTCCTAAATGTTTGGCTTTTAATCATGCCTTTAGAAAAGCTGCATATGGTGGTGGCCCTCTGACCTGTCTCTCATTTGGAGAGATTTTACAAATTGATTTTATAGATATGCCCAAAGTTGCTTGATGGAATTATTGTTTAGACATCATTGATCACTTGACTGATTTTCCTGCCAAAGGCAGATGCTACTTTTGTGACCAAGATTCTTAAAAGAGAAATTATCCCCCCATTTGGTCCTCTAGGTAGGACTGGCTCAGACAAATATCCAGAGTCTATACCAATTTGGGAATATTGCCCCAATTCTACACTCTATCACCCAAAGAAATTAAGCTCTTAATTGGAAAATTGTGTAAAGAAAGGCATCTAAATTGACCTGAGATATTACCTTTGGTTTTCTTTCATTTGAGGAGAAGGCCTTGAGGGGATTGTCATGTCTCTATGAAATGTTACTTCTATACTTGGGGAGACATGACAATTGCCAAATATAACCTGCAACACAGGTTAAAAGGAATTGCACCAAATGAGAACTATCGTTCAATCAGGTCCTATTGATTTTGAACTACGTCATTTCCATCTACTGATTTAGTCTATGTTCAGCGTTCCAGTCTTATTCAACCAGTTTGGAAAAGCCCTTTCCAAGTTTTTCTTACCAACACCTGTCTAAAGTGAAGAGAAAGGACATTTGGATTCATTGTCACATACCAAGTTTGCATCATTTGCCCATTAACAACGGCTTCCAATTTTACATTTAATGATACCAATATTCTCTTTGATTTATCTGATATTGAACCAAATATCAGGTACTCTGATTTTCCAAATATTTCTGGGGAATTTTGTTACAAGTATGTTTCATCCAATTGTTACTTGGATGTAGCCTTTCTGGTGGTGTGGTTTCAATTTGTTTATAACTTATCTGATAGAGGAAATTGGAGAATATACGTTCTCTCTCTCTTGTATTTAATGCCTGTTTCCATGGGAAAGACCTTTACTACTCCTACCACCCAATGCTCAACTGATCACCATACAAAATTTTGAGTGTCATATTTCTTCCCATATATTATTACTTCCCCTCTAATTCAATTTGACACAACTGTGGGAAACTTTTCCTCACTTCATCGGTAACTCCCCATGGTTCAGATGCCCTCCAAATGACACAAATTTGCCTTTGTTTTCAGTCTATGAGAATCCAGTTCCTAAGTCCTTTTTTATGACCAAATTTTCTACTGCTACTGTTCTAACCTTCTTATGTAATCAGTCATGCCATGAGTACTATAAATGTCATCTGTCTTTTTGCACCACCCCATTTTTTTCCTTGCCATTCTTTGTTAAAATGTCAGAAGCAAAGAACTATTCTTACTGTTTTGAGATCAGAGACAATTACTTTCCTCAATGGGTGATCACTGTTGACACTCATGAAGAATGTCATTA
>NW_025346115.1:0-1018 GCF_016433145.1 Gracilinanus agilis | reverse complement strand
GGGGGAAAATAAGGGAGGGGGTAGAAAGGGAAGTTAATCAAGGGAGGGGATAAGAGATAGGGTCTTAATAGCAAACCACTGGTTTTAAAGGAAATAGTTTAAGGAGAAGGGGTAGGAATGGGGGAAGATTTGAAAATGTCAGCAAATGCACAACTGATGATTATAACTCTGAATGTGAATGGGATGAACTCGCTCATAAAACGGAAGCAAATAGCAGAGTGGATTAGAAACCAAAATCCCACCATATGTTGTCTACATGAAACACATATGAGGCGGGTGGACATATACAAGTTTAAGGTTCAGGGCTTGAGCAAAATCTTTTGGGCATCAAATGAGAAAAAGAAGGCAGGAGTGGCTATTATGATCTCTGACAAAGCCAAAGTAAAAATAGATATGATTAAAAAAGACAGGGAAGGTCATTACATCCTGATTAAAGGCAGTATAAACAATGAGGAAATAACACTGCTCAATATGTATATACCAAGTGGCATAGCACCCAAATTCATAAAGGAGAAACTGGCAGAGCTCAAGAAGGAAATAGATAGTAAAACCATACTAGTGGGAGATCTAAATATTTCTCTTAAATCGCATCTTATTAGATTTGGCCCAATGTTACAGCCTGAATTTTAATTCTATTATTCAGAGCTTTAACTACTCCTCCCAGCTGTGTATCATCTGAAAATTTGCTAAGCATGTCACTTAAGCCTTCGTCCAAGTCATTGATAAGAATAACAAATGGTGTAGAAGCCCAAATTGGCAGATCCCTGAGAGACAGCATGCTTCCAACCATTTTCAAATCCTTCTAGCCCATACCTCCCTGTCTTTTTGGAACTACTTTATCAATTGTTTTCATAAAAGCTGGGTAAGTCATGACTACATTTTCTGACTGTGTGACCCCAAACAAGTCATTTAATCCCAACTGCCTAGCCTTTCTACTCTTCTGCCTTGAAATTGATACTTAGTATTGATTGTAAGATTAGTATTAGTATTGATTCTAGGTAAGTGTTTAAGAAAAGAA
>NW_025346114.1:0-1261 GCF_016433145.1 Gracilinanus agilis | reverse complement strand
ATTCTGCCTTTTAAACTGTTATTTTCTTGCCTGATTTCCTTTTGAGCTATTTCCCATTTCTCTAGCCAAATCTTTTCCAACTTTCTTGTCATCTCACATTTGAACTCTTCAAGAGCTTGTGACCAGTTTTCATTATTTTGGGAAGGTCCAGATGTGATTGCTTGTTTTTTCTCCTCTTCTGTTTGCTGGGTTGTCTGGATTTTCTCTGTGTAAAAGTTGTCAAGTGTTAAAGATTTCTTCTTCTTGTTGTTAATCTTTCTCTTTTGGCCTTCCTGATTCTGGGTTGCCCTTGTGAGCCCAGCCAGTTCTCAGCTTTATCCTCGCGCTCAGGGTGTGTCTGCGCTCTTTCAGCTCCTGAGGTTTCAGGTCTGGTTGTTTTCAAGGTTAAGCCCCGTGGTGGATCCCCTTGCTTGATCCTCTGCCGGAGGTTCCTTTACAGGTCTCAGGGTGCTGCTTCCACAGTCGTATACCTGTCTGCCCTGGTTCCCCACTCAGGGTTTCAGAGCCTTTGCTCACGTCTGCGTCTGCCTCTTTCTGAGCCTGCGCTCAGTTTCCACACTCAAAGTCCATGTGTGTTCTTTAGCCTTTTGGGGTCCTAAGTCTTGCTGCTCTCATGAACAGGCCCTGGAGCTGCCAATGACCCAATGGGTGCCCCAAACTTGCTCTATTTCTTTTGAGCTGGCTTTGGCTCTGTAGGTGGTGTGTGTGTGTGGGGGGGGGGGTTGCTCAACCTGCAATTTAGTGAGAGCTGTTTCATCCCTTTATAGCATGGAAATGCCCCGATTCCATGTACCTTCCACACTGCACCCTGTTGTGGTGTCCCTGCGTTTGTCTGGATTTGTTTTTATGTCTCCTTGAGGAGTCCTGAATGTTTTGGTTAGGAGAAGTTAAGCAGTGCTTTTTAGTCTGCCGCCATCTTAACCTGGAAGCCTACCAACACCCATCATTCAGGATTTTTAAACTAACTCTTCTCTTTTTATATTCTCAATCATTGTAATATCATTTACTCTTATGGTCACAACTATCTCATGACTCTATCTATCAACATGACTCTTTAAAATATGTGGTGCTCTCTAATGTGCTAATAATTAGGCATACACTTTGGTTAGGAAAGGGCAATATTTGCCTGAAGCTATAGAGTCAGGGTCTATGCCAAGAGGAAAGCATATATAAACTAACAAGTAAGGAAAGTTGGCACCTGAATGCTTATGGAGTGCCAGGGTCCAGAGATCTAAGGCAAACAGGAAGACTAGCTGTGGAA
>NW_025346113.1:0-2365 GCF_016433145.1 Gracilinanus agilis | reverse complement strand
ATATATATATATATATATGTTATAAGCTCAGAGTAGGTGGGGCAAGGGAGAGAGAATATTTATGTAGCACTAATTACAAGCCAGGCACTTCACTAAGCACTTTATAAATGTTGTCTTATTTAATCCACACAACCTTGCAAATTCAGTGCTATTATTATCCTCATTTTATTGCTGAGGAAACTGAGACAAATAGAAATTATATGACTTGCTTGAGATCATATAACTGGTAAGTGTTTGAAGTCAAATTTGAACTCATGTTTTTCCAACTTCAGGTGCAATGTTCTAGATGTCCTTATTAAAATATATATTTTATTCCTTTAGGCCAGGGGTCGGCAACGTATGGCTCTCGAGCCATAGCTGGCTCTTTTGAGGGCTTTCTTTCTGCAGGAGCCATAAAGTCAACTGCGGCACAGTAACTAACAGTTTACGCATGACATCGTACGCCACATGATACATCAATGTCATGACGTCACACTTCACGTACCTTTCGGTACTGTGACTATCTTCTAAGATAGAAGCTCCCTCATTGATATTGCCACGCAAGATGAATCCTGGTCTTTAGTTCGGCTTGGTAGGTGTGCTGTGTGTTCCTCCTTCTGCCCTCCTTTTACTCTTTCCACACCTGTTACTGACATCTTGGGGTTCTGTATAGTGATGGATCACTTTTGTCTACATTCTCTATCCCTCTGCCTCTGATTTACATGGCTTTATCTCAGTGCATTCATGGGGTCTGCACTCCCTATTTGTGGGATTGTTATTGTTTTTAACTTTTCTACCTGCTCTTAAAGAGGAAATATAGTCAGATTACATCTTTACATAGGCTTCATTAGTGAGAAGAATTTCTCCCTAGTAGTTGTTTCATTTGATACAGAATGATTGAGTAGGCAGCACTGATAAACACCTGTACCAGGAAATGTGTGTGATGTGTCCTGGCCAGTTTTCCATGAAAAGGTACCCTCCTCCCCAACTACTTACTAATGCCTGAACACAAGTCATGTTATTTTCTGTAATCTCCTGATCTCCTACTTAATTTATGTGGCCAAATGGCTTAACCAGCAGGCCGGCAGCTTTTTCTTCTCCTGTTGCCTGACTTGAGAGAGGGAGAGGAAAAAGTATTCTTCCCTGAATTTTTCTCTCTTTATTTCAGCAATTTTCTTAGTGTAAAGGAGTTTTATATGTATGTGTGCAGTTATATCAGTACTATAGTGCCCCATTAAGTCTTATTTTTTGATTAATAATCAAAATAATTTTGATTAATAATCAGCAAAACCATGCAGCACCAGAAGTCACATTAATGTACTTTATTCATCATTAGTTAGCACATAATAACATTATTAAAAATAGTTCAGAGACTTATTGTACTTTAAAAGTGTTGTTCTTACATAAAATGCACATATTTGCTTGTATTCAGTGTTAAACATATTGTACGGCTCTCACGAAATTACATTTTAAAAAATGTGGCGTTTTTTTTCCGGGTTAAGATGGCGGCAGAGTAAGAAGCAGCTCTAAACCTCTCCTGACCAAAACACACAAAACTCCTCAAGGGGACATAAAAACAAGTCCAGACGAAAGGAGGAACCCCACAACAGGGCACAGCGTGGAAGGTACGTGGAATCGAGACATTTCCAAGCTAAAAAGGGCTCTCACTCAAGCGCGAGCTGAGCAACCGCCCCACCCCCACCCCCTCCACACTCACCTATAGCTCCGAACCCAGCTAAAAAGAAATAGAGCAAGTTTGGGGCACCCATCGAGTCATCAGCAGCTCCGGGACCTGTTCCTGAGAGCAGCAAGACTTAGGACCCCATTAAGTCAAGAACGCACGCGAAATCTGAGCGCGCCCACGCGGGAGCTGATGCTGGGAGCGGAGCGCTGGCTGAGCAGAGGCGTGGGTGCCGGCTGAGCAGAGGCGTGGGTGGAGGCAAACACAATCAGGAACTAAAGCCTAAGTGGGGAACCAGTGCAGACGGGTATACGACTGTGGAAGTAGCTCCCTGAGACTTGTAAAGAAACCTCCTGCAGAGGTTCAAGCAAGGGAATCCACCAGGGGGCTTGACCTTGGAAAAAACTAGAACTCAGTCCTCAGGAGCCAATAGATCTCAGACAGACACTGAGAGCGAGGATAAACCTGAGAAGCTGCTGGGCTAATGATGGCTAACCAGTTACAGGAAATTCAGAAGAGAAAGAATAATAACAAAAAAAAGAAGTCTTTAACACTCGACAGCTTCTACACAGAGAAAATCCAGACAACCGAGCAAACAGAGGAGGAGAACAAACAACCATCCAGACCCTCCCCAAATAAGGAAAACTCCTCACAACCTATGGAAGAGTTCAAATCTGAGATTTTGAGGAAAATGGAAGAGATCTG
>NW_025346112.1:0-5999 GCF_016433145.1 Gracilinanus agilis | reverse complement strand
TCTCGCGGTTGTATCCGGCTGGATCCGGATATCTGGCGCTCAACGCGGGGCACGACGAACACAGCTTACCAGACGACTGAGAAGCAGATCCCGCGGCCGCGGACAAAAGCAGGGTAGAGGCTGAACAGACAGCCTTGAGGCAGGGTAAGTCGTCCCATCCCCCATAGGCAATCAGGCTGGAATTTGGAGTGAATACCCCAGAATGAGAGTGTGTGTGACTGGTATGACAAGGGTTTCGGTACTCTGATCGTTCCCTTGATCTGTTTCTGAATCCAGACCCGCTAATATCCGTTTCCATACCTCCGCAAGGAGATTGGCGAGAACGTGGGGAAGTGATTGTTACGACAGCGTGAATGAAAAATGGGGAAAACACTCTCAAAGGAAGCCCTATATGTTAAGGAATTTAAAGATAGTCTCAGGGAGAGAGGCATTAGGGTAAAAAAGAAAAATTTGTTTAAGACCACCGGATCCTTTTGAGAGGACTTCGGGGAAAAGGGGATGGAGCCCTGAGCAAGCTCCCACCCCTACTCAAAAATTAAGCATTAGGGCACTGGGCCCTTCTTAGAAGGACACCAGGAAAAGCGTATTTTTCTCTAGGACTAAACGGCAAATTTAAAAGTGACCAGAAATTTTCCTCTCTGCCCCCCTTTTTAGAAGCGGCTGGCTACTTTGCTTCAGCTAGAAAAACCAGTTTTGTCATAGTTTTTTTTCTTTCTCCCTTGGAAGGAGTCCAATTGGTGATGGCCACAGACAATGTAAAAAGTTTTAGCAATTTTCACTTAGCTATATCAATCTTTCCAGCAATGTGAAATACCTGGAATTATTCAGGCAGGTATCAGAATCCCACTTCACAGAAAAGTGAAGAAGCAAAAGTGTATTTATTTTAGGATACTTATTGAAGCATGAAGAAAGGTAATTAAGAAACAAAATTCATCATATGTCAGCCAGCTCCTTCTTAAGAATTAACCCTTTTCTGACTCATTCTTTTTCACAGAATTCTTTAGTCATGGAGATATGAATTGTAACAATTGATCTTTTGCCAGGATGAAAAGAAAAATCTAGCTTATAGAATTTATGTTTTATATTTGTCAGAGTGTGTGTGATATGCCCGGGAAATGTGTCCATGATCAGTTTGTGTGTTATATGTTGTTTGTCTGTGATCACAATGGGAGGGTTACAGGTTGGGAAAAATAAATCTCTCTCTCTTCTTCATTCATTCCAGAGGAATGGGGAAGACAGACAGAAGCGTTAGAGAAATTCAGAAAATAACATTGTAATTTCTGAATGTCTTAAACTCTAAGATAATTTAATTGGTTAAAAGAAATCTTATTCTCTGCTCTTATTAAGGCAAGAGTTAAACAAACTAATCTGTCAAACATTTCTCCTTCCATTTCTCACTGGCCATGAGAAAGGGAACATAGAAATCAAAAGACAGAAAAAAGGGACAAATTTGATCCCATCACCAAAATTCTATCAACAGGTTAAGTACTGAGACATATATCTAATGAAAATTACAAAAGATTCTAAAATGCAATCTAAGAAAAACTTATTGAGAGAGAAAGCAATGATTCTTAGTTGTGTACAGAAGTATAGAAGTGCAACTTAACTTTCCTAGCTAGCAAAAAATAAATAAAAACCATCAGTCTTTCTCAGTGCTTAACCCAGAGTGAAAAAGCTTCTTTAAACAACCATGAGTTCAACCTAACATTAATCAAACTGATGTTAGTGAAAAATTTAACTTAAAGATTATTAGAACAATGCAATTGGCTTACATTTCAAAATTAGATCCCTTTAGACAGAGACTGGTCCATGAGAAAATTATTTTTTGAGAGCGAATCATTCACGCCGCCCCAGTTCAGCAGGAAGTAGCTATGAGAAGCTAAAAACCGTCGCCCATTCTCCCCCAAACTCATGGACCTTTCTCTACCCATTAGAGTATATATTTGCTAAGGAACTGAATAGGTACTGATGGTATTGTGTAAATTCATTGACTACTAATTAAAAATGGAATTTCTGTTAAATTTAAGAATGCACAAAACTTATATTGAAAAGCTATCTATTAGGATTTGCAGTGTAGGAATGATCAGACTTACCAAAAATGCTTATTGAACTGAATTTAGGGAAAACATATGAACATGTAAAATTGTTACTCTAAGATCTGTACCATCATATTAAGTAATAGGTAAAAATATAATTAACATTAGGGTTTCAAATTTTGGTAATTCAAAAATAATATTTTTGCATTAGGAATCTAGTATATTATGAATATAAAAAATTTGGACAGCATTATAATTTATTAGGATATAAAATTATTTTAAAAGCATGTGCAATGTATTAGAAGAAATTCATGATCTAAGGAATAACATGCAATTTGTTTAAAGAAAAAAAAATATTATTATGGGTAAGAATAAACATGTAGAATAGCTTCATGTGAACAGGCTCAGAGAGGTACAGTGACCAATCAAGTGTGACTTGCCAGCTTAGCTCTGTAAAGTGAAAAAATGAACAAGAAGCTAATGCAACTTTATAACATCAATAATGATTGTGCAAAAATTCAGATTTCCCTAATTCACCACAATTGGAGCATAAATTTAAAATAAAAAGGGAAACTGCAGATATCATAGAGAATAAAAGACAGTTAATACAAAGGAAATATGGTTTGGAAATTTATAAAGCAAATAACATATATTGTGACAACTTACAATTAAGCCTTAAGACAAAAGGGAGATTTTACTCCACAATTAGAAGTATTTTTCATGTAAGAATTGATTTTAAGGGTTGAGGATTGCTAATGATTTTCGATATGGTACAATGTAATTTATTTATTGTGGTAACAGAAAAAAAGTTGTAATGTTAGAGAACTTATTCCAGAATTTAACTTGGGATATTTCAAATGAGATGTTCTTTTAATGTATGTGCTGTCAGAACTAGCAGCAAGTAATCATGATACACAAGAAGTTTTTGAAGTGGTTAATCTATGCATGGGTTTTAATAATACAGGTTCTAAGAATGTGGTAATTTTCAAAAGATGGAGTTTCTAATGGATAAATAAATAATAGGTGTGAATTCTAGTGCAAAATAGACACAAAAAATGATGAATCAGAATAATCTTGATGGTATTTGATCAGCTATGTAGCAATGTTTTAAAGTAAAAGGAAACTAAACTGGAGATTCTATTACATTCTGTTTTAAAGAGAAGTTTGAAAGGAATAAGAGTAAATGCTTTGAAATTCATTTTGTTTATATACTGAAAGATTGCTAAAGGATTTAAAGTTATTTGTAAGTTATGGAGTTCAAACTAAAATCTGTTTCAGGAGATAATACAGCCGTTTTATATTTACTATGAAGCTACTCAATCCAGCACTCCTGTTCCTTAATTCAGGTTTTGTGACTAAAGTGTGAGATGTTAATTATTACCAAAATATGTAAGAATAACTGAGTGATCAGTCTTGTAGGGATATGAGGAAATGTTTTCCCTGTTTGTTTTTTGTGACAAGTCCCATAATCAGCACATGAGGCAAATTATACAATTAAAGTTTCCATTTCCCCAAACAACCTATTAGGCAGATAATTGGAAATTATCAAATTGTTAGGGAACATGCTTTGAGAAGTAGATGAAGTTAGTGATAGATGACTTGTAGCTTGCAGCTTTAGTTTACCACAATTGAAGTATTGGATCTTGAGCTTGGAAATATAACCCAAAACTTTCTGGATTTCCTCCAGAATCTGGGAGATAAAGAAATTTATTTGTAAAATAATAATTCAAGTAATTATAGATGTCCTATTAATGTGAGCTTTGCAAAAGGATATTTTGTAACAGAAACATCACTTGTCAACTCTGCAAACAACTTAGGAATCAAACTTCCTAGAAGGATCAATTCTTATCCAAGAATGATTTTTGGAGATGAAGTATGTTGGCAAAGATACCCAAATGTTAAGGTTTAATATCAGTTTCTCTTGTACTAAATTTTCTTGTGTTACTCTTTTGCCTGAACCCCATCTAGGGATTAACCCCCGTGACCTTCTCCCCGGCCACCTATGGCAAATGGACGTCACCCACGTCCCTTCTTTCACTACACTTAAGTATATCCATGTTTCCATCGACACGTTTAGCGGTTTTCTTTTTGCATCTGCACAGCCTGGCGAAGCCACCAGGCATGTTATCAAGCATATGTTCCTTGCCATGTCCATGATGGGAAAGCCCCTTTCCCTCAAAACAGATAATGGCCCCGGCTATACCAGCCAGGCCTTCAAGCAATTCTGTTCTCAGTTAGGCATAAAACATGTTACGGGCATCCCTTATAACCCACAAGGGCAAGGCATTGTTGAACGAGCAAATCAAACCCTTAAGAACACCCTTTTTAAACTCAAGTCCCAAGAAACCCTTTACCCATTGTGTGGCAATCAGACTCTGCTTCTTGCACATGCCCTTTTTGTTCTTAATTTCCTTACACTGGATGCGGAAGGACGTTCCGCTGCTGATTGCCACTGGCATCCACATACCACATCCAATCTGGCAAAAGTCCTTTGGCGTGACCCCCTAACTGGGCGTTGGCACGGTCCTGACCCCGTCCTTACTTGGGGAAAAGGCTCCGCTTGTGTCTTTGATTCTACTGAAAACAACGCCTGCTGGGTCCCGTCTCGAATGATTAAGACGATCGACGCCCCCGGCTCTTCACCTCCCCCTTGCCCTCCTCCTTAACCCCTCCTTTCCAGGGCCTGTCCCTGAGAACCTTCTCTCTGCTTCCTTTCAGGAATCACGGGAGATGGCCCTGACAGCTCCTTTTACCTTGGCTATCTCGCTGAACCCCAACACACTTCTAGGCCATCCTCCCGCTGCAGCGCATCCTCCCATCGCCTTACTCTCGCCGAAGTCTCTGGCCACAGCCTCTGCCTTGGCGCTGTCCCCCATTCCCACTCCCACCTTTGCCGTTCTACCCTCCCTCTACCATCCCCCTCACATTTTCTCGAGGCCCCAAACAATACTTTTTGGGCCTGCAACACTGGACTTACACCATGTATCGCCCTCCTGGTTTTTGATACCTCTTCTGAATTCTGTATTCTCGTTCAATTATGGCCCCGCATCTCTTACCGAGCGGATGACACTGCCCTGTCACTTCTCTCCCCGTCCCCTAGAATGCGTAGAGAGCCCTTTGTTACTCTAGCTGTCCTCCTAGGAGTTGGTGGTCTCGCCGCGGGCATTGGCACCGGCACCACCGCCCTCCTAAAGGCCCAACATCTGGCCGCTCTCCATATGGCTATGACCTCTGACTTAGACGCATTGGAGAAGTCTGTCACAGCCTTGGAACAGTCCCTCACTTCTCTTTCAGAAGTGGTCCTGCAGAATAGGCGAGGTCCCGACCTCCTTTTTTTGAAAGAGGGCGGACTATGCGCAGCCCTGAAAGAAGAATGTTGTTTTTACGCAGACCACACTGGCATTGTAAGGGAATCTATGGCAAAATTACGAGAACGCCTTGCCCTAAGAAAAAGGAAGGCCGAGGCTCGGGAAGGATGGTTTAACAATCTCCTAAAAGGTTCCCCTTGGCTTTCCACCCTGATCCCCACCATTTTAGCCCCCCTTTTTATCTTCCTTTTAGTCCTCACCTTTGGCCCTTGGGCTTTCCAACGCCTGACCGGATTTATTAAAATGAAAATTGACTCAGCCCTCACTAAGTACCCTATGGTCCAATACCATCGAATAGAAATAACAGACACTGAACGGCCACACACCTTGCCTGACAGTGATCGTCTCCATTTCACCGGCAGGGCGGTAACCCAATGACGGGATTAGCACAGGTCCTTGACCCTTGATGGTCAAGTAACTCCCCCTGTGTAGCCTAAGACAGGGGCCGTCGCTGCGGTCCTGGCAAAATTGCCTCTTTAAAAGAAAAAAAAGGGGGAATTGTCAGAGACCAAGGAACGAAACCTAAAAACCATAGAGACCATAGAAACAAAACCATAGAGACCATAGAAACAAAACTTATAGAGACCATAGAAAC
>NW_025346111.1:0-7362 GCF_016433145.1 Gracilinanus agilis | reverse complement strand
ATATATATATATAGAGAGAGAGAGAGAGAGAGAGAGAGAGAGAGTTGTTACAAAGTCTGAAAGTAAAAGGTTTTTTGGTTTTAATTTTTGTTTTCTTTTTTAATAAAAGTGTTCTTAACAATAGATATTGGCTTAAAAAAGAAGATAAAATCAATTAGAACCTCAGCACTCTTAACAACAATCTCCTTTGCCTAATGTTACTGGGTTTAGAGGAGAAAAGTAATCTTGCAGGGAGAAGAAAGCCATTAAGTCCTTCAGAAAACACAATCTGTCTCTCTCTTTTTCTCTCTCTCTCTCTCTCTGTCTCTCTCTCCCTCTCTCTCCTCCACACACATATGCCTATATCCGCATATCAATATTTTAAAATGGCATGTAAATATATATATATATGTATATATATATGTAGTCCCCCCCCTACACATGTATGTGTGTGTGTCTATGGAACTAGGTGGTAGTTATTCAGGAATGCTAATTATTGTCTCCCCTTCAAAATCTGTGTATTTATTTTATTGCCTTTGTTTATATTTTATGGAGTTGTCATTCTCTCCGTCCTTATTTTCTGATATCCCTTTCCCTGATCTGTGTATACTTTTTCTCTTTATATTTTCTTGTATTCTTTATATTGATCACTTTCTTGTGGCATTGTTGTATTCTGCTACATTAATACTATAATTCATTCAGCCATTCTGTAAACATTGCATATTCTGGCTATTTCAAGGTTTATTTGTTTTTCCTCTTACAAATAAAGTAGTTAAGAACATTTTTGCCTATGTACATCCTTTTTTCCTCTAATAACATTCTCGGGGTAAATTCTCAGCAATTCCTTACTGGACTATCTTTTCTCTTTATTAGGATTTTTCAAGTCTCAAGAAATGGCAGTAAGAGTAAAAGCCAGACTTTTAGAGTCTGTCATGGTCAATGGGATTAAGTTCCAAGAACAGAAATCCAAAGAAAAATACACAGCACTTCCTTTCAAAACTGCAGCAACATCTCATCATTCTGATTATGACATAGAAAATAGGTGTTGGTTTCAACTTCCTTTTTCTAATTGAGTGGAGTGTGTTTGTGTGTGTGTGTGTGTGTGTGTGTGTGTGTGTGTGTGTGTTACACTTATCTCAAAATGTCTCATCTGAGAACATGTGGACACAATACTTCCTCTTTCTATGACCTTTGAAATTTGGGTATGTATTAGTCCCTTTTGAGCCATTATTTCAGGATTGAATTGGTGAAGAAATGGCTGACTGTTACCACTGGAATGAATCTAATTAGCAATTTGGTCCTGTGAGGGAAGGTCACGTCTGACACTGGCACAAAGAAGCTGGCTCTCGTCTTAATACTCACAACATAGTGTCTACATAAGAATGCCAGTCTTCTTGTCCAGTGGTCTTGTCTTGTTTTCTATTCCAATTGTTTTATTCCTATTTCTTCAGTTAGGATGTGAGTCCCTTGTGTAAGCAGGGATTGTGTTGGGTACTATTTGTTCTCCAAGCTTGGCAATTCATTTCCCATTTTTCTGCCTTTGTCCAGGCTGGCCACCATACTTGCAAAGCTCTCCTTCCTCTCTACCTCTCAAGATTCCTCTCATTAAAGGGTCAACTCAGATAGCTTTTCTCATGTGATAAATTCACTGATCTGTTGGGTTTTCACATTCTCTCCTCAAAAAGCCTGACCTGGGTACCTATTCTATCTCCCTAGGAGGATTTAAGCTCCTTGAGAACAGGACTTATTTAATTTCGTTGTTTTTTTTTTTCCTCAGGGGCCTAGAATAGTACTGGATCATTGAAAAATATATTGGTTTCTTACAGAAGTGATTTCATTGATATAAAGAATTCTAGGTGAGGTGAGGAAGTTTACTATAATAATGCATACCATATTAATGCAGATCAGAACTTGTTCTACAATCTATAATATTAGAGTTGCCTCAGCACTGAGAAAGTAAATGATTTGCCCAAGGTCACCCAACCAGTGTATATCAGAGGCAACACTTGAACTCAGCTTTTTCTGACACTGAAACTAGATCTCTATCTTTTATACAGCACTACCTCTCATCATACACATAGTAGGTACTTCATAAATGTTTAAATTGACCTATAGAGGCAACTTGTATAGTAGAGGGTTGTCCTCAGAGTCAGGAAGACCTGGGTTCAAATCGTGCCTCAAAATGGCTATGGGGCTGTTTCTAAGACAGTAAGATCAGAGCTAGTATGAATTGCTGATCTGAATTAATAGGAGTTTCTTCATACACCTTATACCTTATACACAGGTACACATACACACACACTTCTACATACAGAGACACGTACTCCTCTATATCTTCTGATGTGCCTGGCACAAGAATAAACACACAATAACAAATGAAATGGAATTAGTCATCAACCCAAGGCTAAAATTGGATTTTAAAAAATTGTTATGGTTCATCTAGTTCATATGTCTTTTAGATGGAAAACATGACTAATGGTCAATTTGAAGTATATGCCTGGTATTTCAAATGTTTAGGCTGCCTAGATGTTCAGCTAGGTTATGCTTCCCTATGTTTCCCATTACCCTGAAGTCAATCTGCTAGTTGTTTGCATTCCTCATTATTCTTTGACTTTGTTAATCATGCCTCCTTGCTGCAGACAGGTGGCAAAGCTGCAATAAGAATTAGAGGAAGCATTTCGTGATGCTGACTGAAGCAATAATCTCATGGTACAGGGTCTCCCAGGCAGTCTCCAGGTTAATTCATTCAGCAAACATTTATTAAATATCCAATGTGTGAGGATTACTGACCTAGATGCTAGCTGTTGAAGGAAAAAAATCTCAATAATTATCCCTGCACAGGCAAAGTCTGTCAAAAACAATTTTTATGAATTCACCATTATTCTCAATCCAGAAATTTCTAGCTCAGAGTCCAAACAAGCAGAGGCAAGGCAAGGCAACAAGTATTTATTAATTGCCAGACAGTAAAAAAACAAAAATACAATCCCTAACTTCAAAGAGCTTACAACCAACTTAGGTAGAGGGAGGTGTTGAGAAAGTACTTTGTATAGGACCATTGTGTTGACATCTGGAAAGGCAGAAGCACAGCCAGGAAGGGAAAGATGGTTGGCCAAGGCCCTGGGAAGCACTCACCAAT
The DNA here is from genome assembly GCF_016433145.1 of Gracilinanus agilis. Classification (NCBI taxonomy): domain Eukaryota; kingdom Metazoa; phylum Chordata; class Mammalia; order Didelphimorphia; family Didelphidae; genus Gracilinanus; species Gracilinanus agilis. The sequence goes on along the minus strand of NW_025346111.1, from coordinate 4,247 downwards.
AGAAGAAAGAGTATAACAGAGTGTTCTAAGGGGAGAAGGTGACAAGGAATTCTCTAGGGTAAGATTATAGATGAGGCATGGTGCTGAAGTACAGAAAGTCAGAAATATGTCTGAGAGGGGAATAAAGATTGGCTGGTTTGGATCCTTCATTAAAGTGGAGGATCTTGGAAGAACTCATTAATGGGAAAAGGGAACCAGGCTATTTTTGGAGATATTTTCCAGAGTGAGAAGGCATGCTAGCTGTTCTAGTGGGAGACTACAGATGGGATCAGGTGCTGAAGTCTGGGTAGCTAGAAGCACAGGTACAAAAGGAAAGTCCTTCATATTCTTGTTCAGGTCTCTCTAGCTCAAGGCATTTTGAAATAACTTGTATAATAATCTAGAACAAGGAAAAATTAAGTATGATAAAATATAGTTTGAATGTGCTGGAACTACCTCATATTTTCTCATGAGTTAAATGTTAAATTTCAGTGGAAATTAGCTAATGCTACAAATCAGGGCTTTATCTGTTGGTTCGTTAACTATCTAGATTTAAGAAAGCAATGGACATGAACTGATGTGGAGTGAAATAAGCAGAACCAGGAGAACATTGTACACAGAAACTGAAACAATGGGGACGAGCAAATGTAATTGGCTTTGCTACTAATAGAAACTCAAGTGATCCAGGACAATCCTGAGGGACTTATGAGAAAGAATGTTATCCACATTAAGAGAAAGAACTGTGGGAATAGAAATGCAGAAGAAAAACATATGATTTACTACTTGTTTATATGGGTATAGGATTTGTGGTTTTGATCTTAAAAGATTACTTTATTATAAAAATGGATAATATGGAAATAGGTATCAAGTGATAATACATGTATAACCCAGTAGAATTGCTTATCAGCTCCGGGAGGGGGGAAGAAAGAGGGTAAAGAGAACATGAATCATGTAACCCTTAAAACTATTTTAAAATTAATTAATTATTTTTTTAAAAAGCAATGGAGAAAATATTAATAAGGCAGATTAAAGAGTGCCATGCATTTTCAGAGAGTCAATTGTTAAACATTTACTAGTATATTCCTCATTAACATTTTACTTTATCAAATACTATTTGATTTGGAGGGGAATGGTCCTAGATAATTATTTTTTTTTCAGATTTAAGCAAAACATTTTGCACTTTATTTCCTCCATGAATTTTTTTTGTCATGTAAGTGATGTCTTTTTTTAAATTCAAAGATATTTTATTTCCCAATTACATGTAATAACAATTCTTTAAACATTTTTTAAAATTTTATTTAATTGATTAATTTAGAAAAATTTTCCATGGTTCCATGATTCATGTTCTTTCTCTCCCCTCCTCCCACTCCCCTCCCATAGCCAAGGCACAATTCCACTTTTACATGTGCCATTGATCAAGACCTATTTCCATATTATTCATATTTGCACTAGGGTGATCGCTTAGAGTCTATATCCCCAATCATATCCCCATAGAACCATGTGATCAAGCAGTTGTTTTTCTTCTGTTTCTACTCCCACAGTTCTTTCTCTGCATGTGGATATCATTCTTTCTTCTAAGTCCCTCAGAAATGTCGTGGATCATTGCATTGCTGCTAGTAGAGAAGTCCATTACATTAGATTGTGCCATAGTATATCTGTCTCTATGTACAGTGTTCTCCTGGTTCTGCTCCTTTCGCTCTATATCAATTCCTGGAGGTTGTTCAGTTCATATGGATTCCTCCAGTTCATTATTTCTTTTAGCACAATAGTATTCCATCACCAACATATACCACAATTTGTTCAGCCATTCCCCATTTGAAGGGCATCCCCTCATTTTCCAATTTTTTGCCACCACAAAGAGCATGACTATAAATATTTTTGTATGTCTTTTTCCTTATTATCTCTTTGTGGGAATTATTTTCTTAAAACTACTTATTCTCCTTTGGTCATTCCTCTCAAAGGCTCACCCTCAGTGGTCAGAGGTGATCTGAAGTACTGAAGGGAATCTCCTTCCTGTGATTGATCCCATAAGGAAATAGGGAAGAAGGTCCTACTTGGGGAGGTGATTATAATACTAATCCCTTTTAGAGATGAAGAAGGCAATAAATAATCTTAACTAGACAAGAGATATTTCTTATTTTAAATTTAGTCATCTCCCTTATTTGAATTTTCCGGGCCTATGCTTTCAATCTTTAGTTTTTATACACTTTTCTAAAAGAAAAGGCAACAGTCTAAAAAAGTTTTTGATTGGAAAAAGGGGAAGGAGAGATATTAGACAACAGCTAGTGGGGGGTTTGGTTTAAATGATTATTATTTAAGATTGAGGTAGTCATGAATATGATTTTTTTCCATCAAGAAAGAGCCATTGAAGAGGAGAGAAAATGGAGAATATAGTTAGGTAAAATTACTGGAGAAGACTCGAGCTGATAAAAGATGCATGTGGAAGGGTTGATCATGGCAAGTAGGTCTACCTCTTCATCTGAGAAATGAATGAAGGTGGCATTTTACAACTGTCTTACCCTGAACTTTATCTTATTACAAAAAAAAATTAAGAAGATGAAAAGGGAAAGGAACAAGCATTTATTAAATACCCACTATGCGCCAAGCACTTCACAAAATGTTTTATAAATATTTTATTATTTTATGTGATAACAATTAAAACAGAGACTAGATCTGGCAGCATATACAACATTATGCTTCTATAGTAGCTTGTTTATCTACCAAGAGGAGGGAAGTGTTTCATAATTTCTCTTCAAAAACTAATATCAGTTATTGTCCTCAAAGCCTTTCTATCTTGACAAAGGTTGTCACTCTCTGAGAATGGAGAGTTGCAATTGCCAAAGATTTTAATGGAGGTTTTCATATGTGATTCCTGAAATACGATCATGGGTCCATACAATTTATTAGTCTGTATGACCACTGGCCAGTCACTTGCCTTCAGTTTCCTCATATGAAAGACAGGAACATGGATCCTATGACCCTCAATTTCCTCATCAGTAAAATGAAAGGGTTAGACTAGACCTCTAAGGTTCCTTCTAATTTTAGCTTCTATCTACCTCTCTGATTCAAGTATTTTTAAAATCTTGTTTCTAATCAGTGGCTTTAAAGATAAAATTCAAAGCTCAAAGATTTGGAGGGTGTTGCAGGGGGTGGGAGAATGCATTAGTTTTCTGTTGCAAACTGATGGAACAGGATAAATGAACAGCCAGGAAAGGGGAAAGATGTTTGTTACCCTGTTCCATTCAGATACTTATCCTAGGACACTGAAGAGGAAGCTTCCTCTGGAATGCCATGATTGGGGGGTGGGGGCACACTTTGCACTCAAAGGGAAACAAATCTCTCAACTCTCAGGGCAAACACACACAACTAATGAAAAAGTGGCTGTTAACATCTGATGACTTCAAATTAATAGCAAATTGGGAAACTAATGCACACCAGGGATTTGACTTCATTCTTGGAGCTGTTGAGAACAGGAAAGGTCACGGAGCTTCATAAATAAGGAGAATAAAATGTGTCTCCTTTTGTGCTTGAGGGTGGCAAGGTTATTATTACTGGTTAAAAATGGATCTGTTGTAGGGGTAAAATCTTCCTTTCCTTAGCAGAAGTTCTATAAGATTAAATTATTATTATTTTTGAAAGGCACAGCATTTCAAAAGACTGTGTCTAAAGGGAGACTTATTTGCTAAGGTTTAAGGGGATTAAGGTCAAGGGGCTGAAATGATCAAAGGGTCAAATCTGCCAGAGCCTCAGAAGAAAAGTACCTCATGCCTCAACAGCCCAAGGGGAGAGAAGCTTTGAGAAACCTTAGGGCTTGGCACACCTGGTCCCCCTTTCAAATTGGGAATATGCCATATCACTCCTGAAGAATTATGATTTAAGCACATTAAAGCTGCTCTGCCTTTTCTCCAGTCTGTTCAGTGTCACTTTCACCTGTGCGGAAATGAGAGTCTCTGGGGTTGGGCCACTCCAACCAGGCAGGCTAGAGCAGATGCATGGACTCAAACTGCCTCAATGCCAGTCCATCACAGGTTGTAATAATGAACATTTCTGACTTGAGGTCTGGCTGACATGGAATAACAGTAGAGGCAGGACTAGCTATGCATTAACTCCCACGTCCATGAAAAATTGAGCCTAGGAGAAACATTTTCCTGTTGGCACGAAGGTGCCTTAATTTCTTTTCTTTGTTTCTTTCTTTGTTTCTTTGTTTCTTTGTTTCTTCCTTCCTTCCTTCCTTCCTTCCTTCCTTCCTTCCTTCCTTCCTTCCTTCC
>NW_025346110.1:0-2574 GCF_016433145.1 Gracilinanus agilis | reverse complement strand
AATAAATTAATAGAGTAGATTTGTGAATGGGACAAATTGACTATAAACATTTTCACTCTTAAGATTTAATAATTGCAAAATATTTTAATCAACTATTTTGGATTGGGCTATTAATACCCACAAGGAGTTTTAAGACACAAGAATGAAATATCTCAACCATAATGAATGGTAAGAGAAATTGTGAGTAAAGGCAAGGGATCATTAAATCAATTTATCAATTATCCCACTCCAATGAAAGTGACAATCCACTGCTCTTGAATACCTTTGTCAGTTGAGAACAATAAGTCACGATTTCATGTGATAGTCCGAATCTTTTGTTTCTCCAAATGAATTTTGTCATTTTTTTTTATTGTTTGGTAAAGTATTTTTAGATAGTTTGATTGGTATGGTCTGTGTAAATTGACTTTTATTTTATTACATGTCCATCTATGAACACTGAATATTCCTCCAGCTATTTAAGTTTCTTTAAGGAACATTTTGAAACTGAATCTATACAAATATCTTTGTATCTGGTGTTCTAGTTTTGCCCCAGTCCTAGGTTCTATACTTCTGACTTAGGGATGGATGTCTGTCAGTCTGGGGAAACAGTCCCTGATCTCCAAGCCTTCAGGACCTTGGCATTCACTGCAGAGATGCCCCTGAAGACCCTGTGCCCACAGCTCCTCCTCCTGTTCCCCCCCTCAGAGATTTTACACCCCTTCTCAGCTTGAAGAAGCTACAGAAGATTGAAACCATTGGCCCTCTTCCCTTAGACATTTGGAGGAGGGGAGGGGAGACCGCATGGGACCTTGTGGGACATTGTACCCCAGAGACAGCATAGAACATTTTACCCCCATAGTGAAAAAGTTTTTTTCAGGCAAACTATAGGCAGGAAAATCCCTTTGCTTCCAATATGTACCCTTCCCCTTATTCTTTTTTTAAAACATTTATTAATATTCATTTTTAACATGGTTACATGATTCATGCTCCCACTTTCCCCTTCATCCCCCACTCTTCCCCCATCCATGGCCAATGCACATTTCCACTGGTTTTAACATGTGTCATTGATCAAGTCCTATTTCCAAATTGTTGTTAGTTGCATTGGTGTGGTAGTTTCGAGTCCACATCCCCAATCATGTCCACCCTGACCCATGCGTTTAAGCAGTTGTTTTTCTCCTATGTTTCCTCTCCTGCAGTTCTTCCTCTGAATATGGGTAGAGTTCTTTACCATAAGTTCTTCAGAACTGTCCTGTGTCATTGCATTGCTCCTAGTACAGAAGTCCATTACATTCGATTTTACCACAGTGTATCAGTCTATGTGTACAGCGTTCTTCTGGCTCTGCTCCTTTCACTCTGCATCAATTCCTGGAGGTCTTTCCAGTTCACATGGAATTCCTCAAGTTTATTATTCCTTTGAGCACAATAGTGTTCCATTAAGAGCATATACCACAATTTGTTCAGCCTTTCCCCAATTGAAGGGCATCCCCTCCTTTTCCAGTTTTTTGCCACCACAAAAAGCAAGGCTATAAATATTTTCATATAAGTCTGTTTATCTATGATCTCTTTGGGGTACAAATCCAACAATGATATGGCTGGATCAAAGGGCAGGCATTCTTTTATAGCCATTTAAGCATAGTTCCAAATTGCCATCCAGAATGGTTGTTTTTGTTATAAATAGTTTCAGTTATAAAGATTTTTCCCAATTTGTTGTTTCCCTTCTGATTTTGACTACATTGTTTTTGTTTGTACAAAAGCTTTTTAGTTTGATATAATCAAAACCATTTAATTTACATTTTGTAATTTTCTCTAACTCTTGCTTGGTTTTAAAATCTTTCCTTTCCCAGAGATCTGACAGGTATACTATTTTGTGTTCACATAACTTATTTATAGTTTTGCTTTTTATATTCAGGTCATTCACCCACTCTGAATTTATCTTGGTGTAGGGTGTGAGATGTTGATCTAAACCTAATCTCTCCCATATTGTTTTCCAAATTTCCCAGCAGTTTTTGTCAAATAGTGGATTCATGTTCCAAAAGTTGGGCTCTTTGGGTTTATCATACACTGTCTTGCTGACATCATTAACCCCAAGTCTATTCCACTGATCCTCCCTTCTATCTCTTAGCCAGTACCATATTGTTTTGGTGATTGTTGCTTTATAGTAGAGTTTAATATCTGGTACTGCTAGGCCCCCTTCCTTCACATTTTTTTTTTCATTATTTCCCTTGATATTCTTGATCTTTTGTTATTCCAAATGAAATTTGTTATAGTTTTTCCTAATTCAGTAAAGAAGTTTTTTGGTAATTTGATAGGTATGGCGCTAAATAGGTAAATTAATTTGGGTAGAATGTTCATTTTTATTATGTTAGCTCGTCCTACCCATGAACAATTAATAGCTTTCCAATTGTTGAGATCCAGTTTTATTTGTCTGGAAAGTGTTTTGTAGTTGTTTTCGTATAGTAGCTGTGTTTGTTTTGGTAGATAGATTCCTAAGTATTTTATATTGTCTAGGGTGATTTTAAATGGTGTTTCTCTTTCTACCTCTTGCTGCTCTAATGTGTTGGAAATGTATAGAAATGCTGATGATTTATGTGCATT
>NW_025346109.1:0-3927 GCF_016433145.1 Gracilinanus agilis | reverse complement strand
CAGTGAAGTCCAATGACAGTGGAGAACCCTTAGTTACCCTAGAAATCAGGGGGGGTACACTATGAGGGGCTACTGGATACTGGTGCAACTTGTTCTGTACTACGAGAACCACCTCAAGGATGTCTATTTCAAGGCAAGTAAGAGTAAGAGGAGCTTCTGGGGGTAGCACAACAAGGCCCGAAGCTAAAAGTTAAAATGCTAAAATTTGGACCTCTAACTCTTGAACACACCTTCCTATTGATGCCGTCATGTCCTTCAAACCTTGTGGGAAGAGATCTTCTCTGCAAATTGGCCGCAACCATCCAATGTCAACCGGATGGACAAATTTATTTACACATACCCAAGAGATCTCTGAAACACCATCCCATTTTATTTTTAGACACATGTAGTGCAGAACCATCATACCAATCAACTGATAACATCTATGAGGTCCCAGATATTCCAGATTATGTGTGGGCTAAAAATTCAAATGAGGTGGGCAGGATATTGTCAGTGGAACCAGTAAAGATAGAGATTAAAGAAGGCTTACCTCCAAGAATTCCTCAGTTCAGACTTAGTCAAGATAGAAGGAGTGAAACCCATCATAGAGAGTTTATTGAAGTAGGGTATATTAAAATATGGCTTTTCACAATACAATACACCAATCATGCCAGTAAAGAAAGCAAAATTATCTCCTGATGGGAAGACTCAATGGCGTTTAGTACAAGATCTCAGAGCAATAAACAACCATGTGCAAAAGACCTATGCTGTGGTACCAAGTCCATCATAAATCATTGCAGCCATTCCACCTGAAGCTGCTTGGTTTACTGTTCTGGACCTGAGCTCTGCATACTTCTCTGTTCCCCTGCACAGAGATAGCCAGAAGCTGTTCACTTTCTCATGGGAAGGTAAATCTGTCTATTGGACTCATTTTCCCCAGGGATTCTCAGATTCAGCTTCGGTCTTCTGCCAAATCCTACAAAGAGACCTTGAGTCGATAACATTCCTTGACAGCAAAATGTGTTTGTTTTAAATTCAGGGAAGTGTCTAGCAGACTCCCTATGGACACGTGGGGACTTTGAGACTACATTTCCCGTGATCCCTATGGGTTTAAGGCGTGGGGACGTCCAGCGTCCCCACGTATGGGGCAATTTAAATTCAGAGGAGGGCCTAGAGAAAAGCTTTTTCTGGGTTTTGCAGAGTGGCTGGCTGATGTACCAGAGGGACAGGATGGGCTCCAGTGGTAAATTTAAAAGATAAGCGCGGTCATATATATATATTTTACCAACATGGCCATGGCTTTAATTAAACTACTAATTTCTCTTATTATAACAGTCTTTATAATTTTTAATTTTAACAATTATGGCAACCATACGAAGTTTGGATTAAGAATTCTCAATTTTCCAGATAGCCTAACGAGAAGTGGCCTTGCTCACCATGCTTTTGCTAAAAGCAACAGCACGTTTTTGCCTCAGGTGGGACTCAGCCAGCCAGTCTAGCCCGACCCACCTTGGGAGGTCAGGCCAGCCGATTCTGGCTTCTAGCTTTAAACCCAAAATGCCGGAGCCCAGCCAGTATCGTCTCGCCGCTGATCTCCTGGGTCCTGACCTGGTCTCCCTTCCTGCTGCTTCCCTGCCGAACCTCGAGCCTGCCAGTGCCCCAGTGCCTGTGATCTCTGCTGCTTTTCCTGCTGCCTCATCTTCCTGCCTCAAGCCCGCCAGTGCAGACCATTTCTGTGGATCCGGAATCCTGAGATATCTGAGGAGGGACCCCCCCGCCCTGACTTGCGGAGTGCCGCCGTTTCAGCTTCGGCTCTGCCGCTAAAGATTGGGGAAGTATCCCCCTTTCTCCCTACTCTCTTATAGAGGACTCTTAACCTGAAAGGCCATTCTTGCCCTCCACGGGGAAACCCCCGCCCACAATTTCTCCATGTGGGATTTTCTACAAAACTGACCTAAGCTTTACTCTAGCCCCGAACCCACGACCCCACGTGGACCTAGCGTCTGAACCTTGAACTAGTGATTACTCTTCATTGGGCACATGGCCTATTCAAACTTTCTTGTGATTAAAAACTCAACATCAGGAGGTTCCGGGTTAAGATGGCGGCAGAGTAAGAAGCAGCTCTTAACCTCTCCTGACCGCAACACACAAAACTCCACAAGGGGACATAAAAACAAGTCCAGACGAACGGAGGAACCCCACAACAGGGCACAGCGTGGAAGGTACGTGGAATCGAGACATTTCCAGGCTAAAAAGGGCTCTCACTCACTCAATCGCGGGCTGAGCAACCGCCCCACCCCCACCCCCTCCACACTCACCTAAAGCTCCGAACCCAGCTAAAAAGAAATAGAGCAAGTTTGGGGCACCCATCGAGTCATCGGCAGCTCTGGGACCTGTTCCTGAGAGCAGCAAGACTTAGGACCCCATTAAGTCAAGAACGCACGCGAAATCTGAGCGCGCGGGAGCAGAGAGTGGACGCTGGGAGCAGAGAGCCAGCTGAGCAGAGGCGTGGGCGTGGGTGGAGGCGGACACAGCCAGGAACTAAAGCCTAAGTGGGGAACCAGTGCAGACGGGTATACGACTGTGGAAGCAGCGCCCTGAGACTTGTAAAGAAACCTCCTGCAGAGGATCAAGCAAGGGAATCCACCAGGGGGCTTGACCTTGGAAAAAACTAGAACTCAGACCTCAGGACTGAGCGCGAGGATAAACCTGAGAAGCTGCTGGGCTAATGATGGCTAATCAGTTACAGGAAATTCAGAAGAGAAAGAATAATAACAAAAAAAAGAAGTCTCTAACACTCGACAGCTTTTACACAGAGAAAATCCAGACAACCGAGCAAACAGAGGAGGAGAACAAACAACCATCCAGACCCTCCCCAAATAAGGAAAACTCCTCACAAGCTATGGAAGAGTTCAAATCTGAGATTTTGAGGAAAATGGAAGAGATCTGGCAAGAAAATAACAGTTTAAAAGGTAGAATCTTGCAACTGGAAAGCGAGGCTCAGAAACCAAATGAACTGATAAGCAAATTGAACAGAAGAAATGACCAGATTGAAAAGGAATACCAGAAGATTATGGCCGAAAACAAGAAGATTATGGCCGAAAACCAAAAGATTATGGCCGATTACCAGAAGATTATGGCCGAAAACCAAAAAATTATAGCCGAAAATCAATCCCTAAAGGCTAGAATTGAGCAAGTAGAAACTAATGATCTCTCAAGACAACAAGAACAAATAAAACAAAGCCAAAAGACTGAAAAAAATAGAAGGAAACATGAAATATCTCAATGAGAGAGTGACAGACCAAGAAAACCAGTCTAGAAGAGACAATTTGAGAATAATTGGTCTTCCAGAAAAACCAGAAATTAATAAAAACCTGGACTCTATACTAACAGAAATAATTCAGCAAAATTGCCCTGAAGTCCTACAACAAGAGGGCAATATAGACATTGAAAGAATTCATAGAACACCTGCGGCATTCGATCAAGAAAGGAAAACCCCAAGAAATATCATTGCAAAATTCAAGAGTTTCCAAGCAAAAGAAAAAATCTTACAAGAAGCCAGAAAGAAACAATTCAAATATCAAGGAGCAACAATCAGGATCACACAGGATCTGGCAGCCTCAACACTAAAAGACCGTAAGGCGTGGAATACGATATTCAGAAAGGCAAGAGAGCTGGGCCTGCAACCACGGATCAACTACCCATCAAAATTGACTATATATTTCCAAGGGAAAGTATGGGCATTCAACAAAATTGAAGAATTCCAGGTATTTGCACAGAAAAGACCGGGGCTAAATGGAAAGTTTGATATCCAACCACAAAAATCGAGAGAAACCTGAAAAGGTAAATAAGATACAGAGGGGAAAGAAAGAAAACTTATAATTTTTAAATTTGCCTTTTTAAGGGCCTCAGTGAGATCTAATTATCTGTATTCCTTTGTAGAGAAAT
>NW_025346108.1:0-1536 GCF_016433145.1 Gracilinanus agilis | reverse complement strand
CGCTGGGGCTGGGGCTGGGCCGGGAGCCCGGGCCGGGGGCGCCGGCAGCTTCATCGCCGTCCTGCGCTCCGGGCCGCTCCGAGGCGGGAACGGGAGCCCGCGGACCAAGCCGGCGCGTCTACACTCCCGTGGGCGGCTTCTCCCCCATTCCCTTCAGCACGTCATCTATCCGGTCATCCTCGATCACCACTGCGGAACAAACAGCGCCTCAGTCCCGCGCGGACGCTGCGGCCTCGGAGCCCTCCTTTCCTCCCGCCCCATCACTGCAGCCATAGGCGCTCTTCTCTGCCGCCTGTGGCCGCCAGCCCGCCAGCCCCCTCCGCACCTCGCTCCCCTGCTGCCGAAGTCCCGGGCACCCGAGGTTACACTCCCCCTTCCCACCTGAACGCAGCCGACCCTGCTCCTCCCCGCCCCCCGCCCCCTAGACAGCTTCCAACGTCCCAGCTCGGATGCCAGCCCCTTAGCTAGACGAGGCAGGCTCCAGAAGTCTCGGGAATGGGGGCACCGGGGAGCTGGTGAAGGACGCAGAGCCGCGGATGGGAGGGGACCCCTTCGCGCGCCCCGATTCCCATACCCAGATCTAGGCTCCGATCCCTGGGAGAACCTGGAGCTGCGGCAAGAGCAGCCCAGCTTGGGGAATGGAGTAGATCGATAGGATGGGGAGCAGACTGCCCTCTCTGGGGCGGGGGGAGGGGGGCATCGCAGGAGGCTGGTTTCTGGGTCAGGCGGGTGGGTCCCAGGCCTGCCTACCTCTCTTGGCTCGGCCGATCTGGCCCAGCTTAGGGGGCCGTTTGGCTTGGTTGCCCGCAAAGAAGGAGTTGGTGTCCTGGAGGCGGCAGCTGAAGGAGAGATCTGAGCCCTCTGGGTCGGCGCCGAAGCGGCCCATCTTGTCCTCGCTGTAGGGGAGGATTTCCGACATGGTGCAGGCTGGCTGGCAGGAAGACCGAGCGAGGACTACTGTGGGGTGTGTTGCGTGTGTGTCTGTGTATGTGTGCCTCTGTGTGTAAGGATCTGCGTGTGTGTGCGTATGTATGTGCGTGTGTGTGCGCGCGCGCCGGTGTGTGTGTCTGTGTGTGCGTGTGTGCGCGGAGCGGAGCGGAGCCGGGGGGCAGCCCGCGGTCTAGCTGGGAGCAGCGCCTGCTAGCCAGCCCTCCTCGTCTTCCTCCTCTTCCTCCTCTTCCTCCTCTTCCTCCTCTTTCTCCCAGTCCGGAGTGAGCGCGGGGCCGAGGGAGCCCTACATCATAAGGAAAACTGGCGGAAGGATGAAGTCATGCAGCATCCGGGCCTGCGATGGGCCAGTCGGGCGACCAGGCCCTCCCCTAGCAGCCCTCAGTCTCCCCAGGCCGCTGGGCTGTCTGAGCGGACTGAGAAGCTGGCGAGAGCGTAGGCAGGAGGGCGGGCGGGCTGAGAGGCGGGTGGAGGGCACGGCGCGGCGGAGCCCAGGAGGCGGGGGCGGAGGCGGCGAATGCGCGAGCTGAATGACAATGAGAGGCCGGACTGCGGCAGAGCTCGGCTGGCGGGGCGGGGCCGGGCCGG
>NW_025346107.1:0-1111 GCF_016433145.1 Gracilinanus agilis | reverse complement strand
AGTAAAAGAACTATTGAATTAATAAATAAGATTAGAAGCTGGTATTTTGAAAAAACAGATAAAATAGAAAAAGTACTTGTAAACTTAATTAAAAAAGGAAAGAAGAAAACCAAATTAATAGTATCAAAGATGAAAAGGGTGTTATTTAAATAAGTTCTGGGGTTCCATTTAGATGTATTTGGGGCTCATTTGAGCCTTAAGATATGTAGATATAGGACAAAATTCCTGTGGATGTTTTGGGGACTTTGGAAACTACATTTCCCATAATTCCTCTTGTAAAAGTGAAGGCAGACAGGAAGCATGATGTAGTAAGAGAATGATATAAGACTCCTGGGGTCATTGGAAACGGGCTCTTTTGCTACCTGAGCACTCTCTCTGGGGGACCCAGAAAAGGTTAGAGAAGGTACGGAAAGTAATGGAGGAGGAGGGATTTTGAAATAGGCAGGCTCCTGGTCTCATTTTATTCTATCAACATGGGCCTAAATAAAATCTTAGTTTTCCTCATAACATCAGCCTGTATCATTTTTAAAAATAACAAAAGGGAGACCTCACCTTTAATGAAGAGGAAATTAATGCAATGATGAAAAACTATTTTGCTCAATTATATGGCAATATATTTAGCAATCTAGGTGATATGGATGAATATTTACAAAAATATAAATTGCCTAGATTAACAGCAGAAGAAATAGAATACTTACATAATCCCATATCAGAAGAAGAAATTGAACAAGCTATTGTAATGGGGGTAATTTGAGGAAAGGTGTGTGGGATAAGGGAATTTGGAAGGAGGTTGTCAGAGACTTGCTAAGTGAGTAATCTAGGTTACAAGTAGGCTGGGATTAAGGAGAGTCAGGATATAATAGGACTGAAGTCAGGAGTATAACACAGAAGGGAAATAGAGATCTTCAGGGAGAGGAGAAATTAAACTAAACAGACAAACAGCAGGCTTTACAGACTGGGACTTAGACTCAAACACAGGCAGAGGGAAATAGACTATACTGAAATTAACAACAGACTTAGTTAATTTCACAGGAAGGGACTTGTTTTGAAGTTACACCTTCCTTCAAGATGGATACCCCGGCTTCCCTTCAAGCCCAGAGTATGTTGGTTT
>NW_025346106.1:0-1709 GCF_016433145.1 Gracilinanus agilis | reverse complement strand
TATATATATAAAACCATCAACAAGCATCATATGCAATGGGGATAAATTAGAAGCCTTTCCAATGAGATCAGGTGTGAAACAAGGATGCCCATTATCGCCTCTATTATTTAACATTGTACTAGAAATACTAGAAGTAGCAATTAGAGAAGAAAAAATAATTGAAGGTATTAAAACAGGCAATGAGGAGACTAAAATGATGGTGGCCTACTTAAAAAATCCTAGAGAATCAACTAAAAAGCTAGTAGAATTAATCAACAACTTTAAAAATTGAAGGATACAAAATAAATGCACATAAATCACCAGCATTTCTATATATTTCCAACACATCACAGCAGCAAGAGTTAGAAAGAGAAAGAGCATTTAAAATCACCCTAGGCAATACAAAAGAATTAGGAATCTATCTACCAAAACAAACACAGGAATTATACCAACACAACTACAAAACACTACCCAAACTAAACTAGATCTAAACAATTGGGAAAACATTGACTGCTTATGGATGGGACGAAGCTAACTTAATAAAAAGCAGCATTCTATCCAAATTAACTTACTTAATTAGTGCCTTACCTATCAAACTATCAAAAAACGTTTTTACTGAATTAGAAAAAAAACTATAACAAAATTTGGAAGAACAAATGACCAAGAATATTAAGGGAAATAATGAAAAAAGAGTGAAGGAAGGTGGTCTAGCAGTACCAGATATTAAGCTATACTATAGCAGCAGTCATCAAAATGATATGGTACTGGCTAAGAGATAGAAGGGAGGATGAGTGGAATAGACTTGGGGTAAGGGATGTCAGCAAAACAGTGTATGATAAACACAAAGAGCCCAACTTTTGGGACAAAAATCCACTATTTGACAAAAGCAGCTGGGAAATTTGGAAAACAATATGTGAGAGATTAGGTTTAGATCAACATCTCACACTCTACACAAAGAAAAATTCAGAATGGGTGGAAGACTTGAATATAAAGAAGGAAACGGTAAGTAAATTAAGTGAACATAGAATAGTATACCTGTCAGATCTATGGGAAAGGGAAGAATTTAAAACCAAGCAAGAGTTAGAAAAAAATTAAAAAATGTAAAATAATTTTGAGTATATTAAATTAAAAAGGTTTTCTACAAACAAAAACAATGCAACCAAAATCAGAAGGGAAACAACAAACTGGGAAAAAATCTTTATAGCTAAAAATTCTGAAAGAGGTCTAATTACTCAAATATACAAGGAACTAAATCAATTGTTTAAAAAAAAATCAAGCCATTCCCCAACTGATAAATTGGCAAGGGATATGAATCGGCAACTTTCAGATGAAGAAATCAAAAGTATCAATAAGCACATGAAAAAGTGTTCTAAATCTGTAATAATCAGAGAAATGTAAATCAAAACAACTCTGAGGTACCATCTCACACCTAGCAGGGTAGCTAAAATGATAGCAGGGGAGGGAAATGAATGTTGGAGGGGATGTGGCAAAATTGGAACATTAATGCACTGCTGGTGGAGTTGTGAACTGATCCAACCATCCTGAATGGCAGTTTGTAATTATGCCCAAAGAACGGTAAAAGAATGCCTACCCTTTGATCCAGACATACCATTGGTAGGTTTGTACACCAAAGAGATCATAGATAAACAGACTTGTACAAAAATATTGATTGCTGAGCTCTTTGTGGTGGCAAAAATCTGGAAAATGTGGGTATGCCCTTCAATAGGGGA
>NW_025346105.1:0-1944 GCF_016433145.1 Gracilinanus agilis | reverse complement strand
CAAAGAAAAGCAAATTACCAAAAATAAAAAGATGACCACCATAGAAAAGAAAGAACAAAAATGATCAGAACCTGCCAAATACAAGCACATGCCAATAAACCAGAAAACTTTAAAAAATACATATATGATTTATCCACAAAAATATTTTTAAAAATCAAATGAACAAAGCATGAAATAGAAATCCTAAACCAATCAAGAAAAAAAAATCAAGAAAATCATAAATGAATTATGCCAAAGATAGGAAAACCTATAAATTCTATAAAATAATTACAAATAAATTCTATAAAATGCTTAAAGAACAAGTAATTTTTAGATTATAAAAATTCTATCAATAATTGAAAAAGAAAGCATTCCACTAAATTCCTTTATAAGACACCAATCAGGGGTCAGTAAGCAGAAGTCACATTCATATCTCCACAGAGCTACAGAATGATACAGCCATTCTGGAAAATCACTTGGAATTCATGAAACTATTCATGCCCTTTGATACAGCAATCTTACTAATGGGCATATACTCAAGGAAACCATAGACAAACACACAAAAATTCTTAAATGCTGAAATATGAACAGCAGTAAATTTATGGCAAAAAAAAAAAAAAAGAAAGGGAGTGCTTCTGCTTAGGGAATAGTTCAGCTTGTTTTAGTGAGATATGTTAGTAAAAAAAAACTGTTTTGCTGTAATAGATGATGATTATGAAGAATTCAGAGAAATATAGGAACATCAATATGAGCCAACAAAGAATGAAAAAAATAAAAGCAAAAGAACAATAAAGCCAACTATACAATTCATTGCCAGGTCCATTTTCGAATCCTTTTCAACTTTGTGAGATCAGCCAGTACATTTAAATGATATTAGAGAAACCAAAGGCATCTCCCTATGACAAGGAGTTTTGGGGATTGGATTTTGAATGGAAGCTTTCAAATCTTACCTGGCACAGAGTTATCTCTATCATCTTCATGAATGGTCTCACTTCCTTTTATACGTGGAAATTTAAGATATGTTTCACTTTCTGTAATGCTGTCAGCATAGATAGTTGAATAAATACTCTTTTGTGTATCAGTCTCTTCTGATAGAGTTTTGTCTGGAATACTTGCAAAAGATATCTTTTTATCCTGGGAAAGCATCTTTTTTCTAATCGAGCTTTTGCTTATAGACAAAATTACAGATGGCTCCTGTGAATGAAACAAAATCATTTTTCATTATAACCAAAATCCAATGATATTTCACTTTTTCTCTCTAAAGGAGTAGGAGCATTATAACCAAGTAGACTGAAAATGGACATTAAAGTTAGAAAGCCCTGGTTTCAAGTGCTGTCTCTGACTTACTGGATGCATGACTTAAATGGATGCATGTAACTTAACCCTGCATTGAAGCAACTAAGACAATATGTTGAATACAATGTGTTATTCTGAATTGGTGGAAAGAGTTTCCTTATCAGAAAATTCCTTATATTAATGAAATCACAAGTCACGTACTTCTTCCTTATTATGAGTAGAGATTTCTCATGTTTGACTAGAGTGGTTACCCCATGTGCTGTAGGAGTGTTGTTTTGTGGTAACTCACAGAAAGGCAAGATAGACATCTCTAGCTTTTTCTGCCCCAATTCTCCTACAAGGATGATTCTAGTTCCTGCCAAGATGGAGAGCAGGAGGTTGAGGTTAGAAGTTTAGCCACTTTCTGTTCTCCTTAGAGAGAAGTACCAGGCTAGAATCCTATCTAGGGGATATTATCAGGTTCAATCAACTTCTCAATTATTACTTCCTTTGGGGAGGAGGACCCTAAGCTTAATATCTAAGATTTGACCCCTTTTCCACCAAATATGAGTTACATAATGGGTTCACAGAGCATTTAGCCAAGAAAATCCATTTTCCAAATCAGTGGCAATACAGAAATCAAAGAAGGCATACAAAGGAAGATATATACTAGATAATACAGAGTGAAGA
>NW_025346104.1:0-8448 GCF_016433145.1 Gracilinanus agilis | reverse complement strand
TATATATATATATATATATTCATTGATAATTTAAAGTGAATTGATTCCACATTATGATCGTTTAATGGCAAGTGTAATAATCAACAGTAACTCTCTATGCAAATGTAACATTCTACTATGTTCTAAGCCAAAGTTAGAGTCATTTAAAGTAGTCTAATTTCTAACCATTCATTTCCCCTTTCTTAAACTTAGCGGAAAACCCTCCATTTATTTTACTTTTAATGAAGTAAACCCCATAAAAAATTGAAGGGGAAATCTCATAGAAAATATCACTCTATGAACAACCTAGTTAAAAAGGGAACAGACATTTGTCACTCAAGAAGATACAAACCCATCTCAGGACCTCAGATTTGTCTATTTGTAGAAAAGAAAAGTCATCCAAAGTCTACTCTGGGTGAATTAGCACAAGAGATATATCAGACTGGTAGGCATTCATCCAATAGCACTGTGATGCCTGTTTTTATTTTGTTTATGTAACAATCACTCTTAAAAGATTGCATTAATTTTTTATGTTACACTTTATAAAAAATTAAAATACAGCTTTCTTTACTAAAGAAAAGAGCCCTTGTAAATGGATTTTAAGAAAAAATCCGAATATTGCTGCTTTAAATTCTTTCACTGTTCTTTTCTTTCTCCTTGTTATTATTCACGTTTATGTTCTTAAACCTTCTCTTTCTATCAATGCCAAGTCCTTAATAAAATCCCAGTCTACTTTTGATTCTCTTTAAATAAGTGGATTTGTTTTACTAGGCAGAGTTATGAAAGGCAGAATAAATTTTTGGTGGCCAGAGGTGAGATATAGAATCTATCCAGACTGGATGAGGTCTTACTCCTCTCAGGTATCACTAAGGCAGTCAGGCAACAAGCATTTGTTAAACAGTATGTGCCAGGTCATATACTAAATAGTGGAGATATGAAAAAAAGGCAAAATGCACAGTCCCTACCATGTAGGAAGTCCCATTCTAATGAGAGAGACAACATGCAAGCAACCAGGAATGTACAAGATCAAATAACTTTGTCCATACAAGATATATAGTATAAACACAAGGTAATCTCAGAGGGAAGGCACTAGAACCTAGGGAGATAAGGAAAGGACTCCCAATGCAGCTAGATGATGACAGGAGGACTTACCTGGGAGCAAGAAGTGTGTTCCTACAAACTAAGGTGGGGGACACAAGTTCAGGAAAGAAAAATACTCCCAGTTGTGGAGGCAGCTTCAGTTCAAAGTAAAAACTTGATGTGTTTTGGCTTCCCAATTTGATGCTGACTCCCTTAGCTTGAACGTTACTGACAGCCAACTCACCCATTCATCACAAACTCTTAGATCCTAGAGTCCCACAGTTAGCTGAGCTCCCTTGGTCTTCTGATGAACACCCCTCATTTTCCAGCTCAAACTTCACTTCTTCCACCCTTGGGCAGCACTCTCCAGTTTATGGAATGCCTTTTTCTCTAGTCTCTCATTTGCTGCTCACTGTATTATGTGTCCCATTTTGCAAGAGCTAAGAGAAGCTGAGAGATCTGAATAGACATCTACCCTCTCCGCCACGTTTTATAGATGAGGAAACCAGGGGGGAAGAACTACCCCTAGGTAGGGAAAAGTGTTAAAAGTGTGTGTGTGTGTGAGTCGGGGGGGGGGGGGGGAGGGAGGTATGTGTGTGTATCTTCCATCCAATGAAACAAACAAGAGAGAGAAGTTTTCCACAGATGTGTTATACTTGAAACTATATGAATTGGCAATGTTGCCAGATAAGCTTCTAGATACATAAATGTAAATGAATACATTTAGGGGAAAAATAATTTAAAATATTCTATTAAATTATGGCCCATATACTATCACAAAGAACCCAGAAAAGTGATCTAAAAGCCTAGAATCACCATCAACTCTCTCTTCTAGACTACTGTAAAAGCCTCCTACTTGGTCTCTTTGTCTAGAAACTTTCCTAATTGCAATCTATCCTCCACACAGCTGCCAAAGTGATATTCCTAAAGTACAGATGACCATGTTACTTACCTGCTCAAGAATCCCCAGTGGCTCCCTCTTGCCTCTAGGATAAAATTTAAATTCCTCAATTTGGCTTTTAAAGCCCTTCTCATTCTGGCATCAACCTTCCTTTCTTACTTTTTGCACATTACTACTCTCCTTCACAAACCCTACTTTCTAGTGAAAATTATCTACTTGTGGTTTCTCACATTCTATATCCCATTTTCACAGTTTTTCAGAGGCTGTCCCCAATTCCTAGAATACTCTTTCTCCTCACTTCCCCTTCTTGGACCATTTACTTAATGAGAGGTATTTCCTGATTCCTCCTACCTGTTAATGCCCCAACCTGCAAAAAAAAAAGATATACTTCGTGTGCCTATGAGATCCTGTATGTTCGATGTATCTTCTTCATTTTCTCTAGAGGAAATAATGACTATGCCTTACCCAATAATTACACTGTTGCCACAAATGTTGTACAGGATCTATAGATATAGATTTTAGTAATTACAACAATAATAGCTAGCATATATATAAGGACTTTAAGTGTTGCTAAGAGCTTTACAAAAATTATCTTCATCTTCAAATGGGAAAGCTCAACACAAACTCTGCCTAATCTCTACTTAGAAATTTCCCTGGAGTAAGTTTGTTTTAAGGTCTTGATAAGTTAAATAGAAAAATTCCTTTATTGGGTTCAGCACCTAGGTCTTGACCCAGTCCATGTGAGCCCAGTACCTGGGAGGACCCTTGATTATAGGTTATTTAGAAAAAGAGCTTATGCAAACCTTAAAGCACTCAATAAATGTTATTAATTGTTGAAACCAACTGATGAATTGTAATGGTTTCTGTATGAAAGACTAAAAAGATTAACAACCTTCAATCTGCACCTAAAAACTGGTAATAAAAGATAGGATCAGAGTCTACAAAATCCTGAAAGGCGTGGATTAGGGGAAGACTTCATCAAATTCTAAAAAACCACTGGGATGCAACCCCTTAGTTCCTAAAAGAGATAAAGTGCTCAGCAGAACAACCATTGAACTGGAGGTCAGAAAATTTAGGCTCTTCCCTGGGTTCCATATGATCCTGGCAAAGATAATTAGCTTCTCTTTGCTTCAGTTTCCTTTTCTGAAAAATGCAGAGGATAGACTAGATGGTCTTAAAGTCCCCTCCAGATTTAATATTCCATTATTCCAAGTATTGCTTCAATCTTTGTTGCTGTTGAATCATTTCAGTTATGTACAGATTTTTAACCTCATTTGGCAAAGATATGGGAGAGGTTTGCCATTTCCTTCTCCATCTCATTTTGCAGATAAAGAAACTAAGGCACCAGCAAGAGAAAACACTTGTCATTTCTAAAAAAAGATTCTGATAAATTCATATATGACAGATCCATAAAAATATAAAAACTACCTTCTCAAGTATGGGGGGAGGGTTGGAGGGAGGAAAAGAAAAAAAGGAGGAAAAGAGTTTTTATAACTCAAAGTTTTAAAAAATTAATGGTAAAAAACTTACAAGTAATTGGGAAATATTAAACAAAATAAAATACTTTGGGGGAAAAAAGGCAAATGAGCAGTGCTGAAAAAAGTTTGGCAAGCCCTCACTCTAGAAATGTTAATCTCTCTAAGTACTCCATACACTCATGTATATGATGCATATGTATGTGTGTATGCATGTATGTTTTATATATACATAAGAGACAAACAGAGAGGTAATGTGGCATAGTGAATGAAGGTCTGGCTTAGGAGTCAAGAACTGGGTTCAACTCCTAATACGTACTAGCTGTGTGATTATGGGCAAATTATTTAACTTCTCAGTGTCCCAGGCAACTCTCTAAGACTAAGACATAGAAGAGGTTACAAAGTGAATTGGTAGAGGGAGTTCTCTCATTAACAATTAGTTCCTTGTACCAATGAAATCATCAATCTACTCCAATTATATTAAAATACTGCAATGGAGCTCTGATCTCATTCACAAAGAAACTCTTTCAAATAGTACAGCTTGTAACGCTTCTATGCCTTCTCAGTCTCAAGACTTCTATTTAGTAGCAAAAAATCATGTTATTCAGTAGTTATCCTATAAGTATTCAATGACTGAGAAAATGCATAATGACAAAAAGCTGCCATGATTTCCAAAATACTATTAAATGAATTTGGTTTTTTTATTAATCACAACATTCACACATCCACATATGTGTGAAAATAGTAAGACATATAACAGCAAGATATTAATGATTTAAGCTTCAGTAAGGATGTTTATTTATTATATGGAGTAATTTAATGAGGCAAATCTTTTGTGAACCTTTGTTGGTCCCATAAATTGGGAATCACCATTCCAAGTCTTTTAAAATCTGATGGACACTAAGGTAGTGTCCAGACTACTTATCTGTTACCCCTTGCTTTCAATACCTGACTAGTTCACCTCCCTTTCTGACCACTTCTTTCTTACATGATATGCTTTACATCATTTCTTGCATGTACTTAATATGCTATAATCTATACACACCTACCATATGACTTCTGCCCTGTTTCATACTGTGTCTTCTAGGTCATCCACAATTCTGGATCTTTAGAAATAGTAATGTTATTAAATAAAATTTTTCAAATAAAAAATAATAGTATTCCTTGATTCACAGTCATATCACATCACTGGGAATATATTCTTGTTTTTTTAAGATTTAAATATTTTATTTTTTTACAAAAACTTTTCCATGGTTACATTATTCATGTTTTTACTTTTCCCTTCACACCCCCTTCAACCACCCCATATCCAACAAGCATTTCCACTGGTTTTAACATTTGCCATCATTCAAGACTTGTTCACATAGTATTGGATAGTTGCATTGGTGTGGTCATTTCGAGTCTACGTCCTCAACCATGTCTGCATCAACCCCTGTGTTCAAGCAGTTGTTTTTCTTCTGTTTCCACTCCTCTAGTTCTTCCTCTGAATGTGGGTAGTATTTTTTTTCCATAAATCCCTCAGAATTGTCCTGGGTCATTGCAATGCTGTTAGTACAGAAGTCCAATACATTCGATTTTACCACAGTGTATCAGTCTCTGTGTACAATGGTCTTCTGGCTCTGCTCCTTTCACTCTGCATCAATTCCTGAAGGTCTTTCCAGTTCACATGGAATTCCTCCAATTTATTATTTCTGTGAGCACAATAGTATTCCATTATTAACATATACCACAATTTGTTCAGCCATTCCCCAATTGAAGGGCATACCCTCATTTTCCAGTTTTTTTGCCACCACAAAAAGCTCAGCTATAAATATTTTGTATAAGTCTTTTTATCTAAAATCTCTTTGGGGTACAAACCCAGCAATGCTATGGCTGCATCAAAGGGCAGGAAGTCTTTTATTACTCTTTGGGAATAGTTCCAAATTGCCATCCAGAATGGTTAGATCAGTTCACAGCTCCACCAGCAATGCATTAATGTCCCAATTTTGCCATATCCACTCCAACATTCATTACTCTCTCCAGCTATCATTATAGCCAATCTGATAGGTAGGAGGTGGTACCTCAGAGTTGTTTTGATTTGCACTTCTCTAATTATTACAGATTTAGAACACTTTCTCATGTGCTTATTGATAGTTTGATTTCTTTATCTGAAAATTTCCTATTCATGTCCCTTGCCCATTAATCAACTGGGGAATGGCTTGATTTTTTATACAATTGATTTAGTTATTTGTATATTTGAGTAATTAGACCTCTGTCAGGGTTTTTTGTTGTAAAGATTTTTTCCCAGTTTGTTGTTTCCCTTCTGATTTTGGTTACATTCTTTTTGTTCATACGAAAACTTTTTAATTTAATATAATCAAAATTATTTATTTTACATTTTGTAATTTTTTCTAACTATTGTTTGGTTTTAAAATTTTCCCTTTCCCATAGATCTGACAAATAAACTATTCGGTGTTCACTTAATTTACTTACAGTTTCCTTCTTTATATTCAAGTCATTCAACCATTCTGAATTTATCTTGGTGTAGGGTGTGAGATCTTGATCTAAACCTAATCTCTCCCATATTGTTTTCCAATTTTCCCAACAGTTTTTGTCAAATAGTGGATTTTCGTCCCAAAAGATGGGTTCTTTGGGTTTATCATATACTGTCTTTCTGATGTCACTTACCCCAAGTCTATTCCATGATCCTCCCTTCTGTCTCTTAGCCAGTGCCATATCATTTGGATGACCGCGGCTTTGTAGTATAGTTTAATAACTGGTACTGCTAGGCCACATTCCTTCACATTTTTTTTCATTATTTCCCTTGGTATTCTTGATCTTTTGTTCTTCCAAATGAACTTTGTTATAGTTTTTTTTAATTCAATAAAAAAGTTTTTTGGTAATTTGATAGGTGTGGCACTAAATAGGTAAATTAATTTCAGTAGGAGGTTCATTTTTATTATGTTAGCTTGTCCTACCCATGAGCAATCAATGTTTTCCCAATTGTTTAGATCTAGTTTTAATTGTTTAGAAAGTATTTTGTAGTTGTGTTCATATAATTCTTGTGTTTGTTTTGGTAGGTAGATTCCTAAGTATTTTATATTGTCTAGGGTGATTTTAAATGGCGTTTCTCTTTCTACCTCTTGCTACTGGAATGTGTTGGAAACATATAGAAATGCTGATGATTTATGTGCATTTATTTTGTATCCTGCAACTTTGCTAAAGTTGTTGATTATTTCTACTAGCTTTTTAGTTGATTCTCTAGGATTTTTTAAGTAGACCATCATATCATCTGCAAAGAGTGATAGCTTAGTCTCCTCATTGCTTATTTTAATACCTTCAATTTCTTTTTCTTCTCTAATTGCTACACTAGTGTTTCTAGTACAATGTTAGATAATAGAGGTGATAGTGGGCATACTTTTTTATGCCTGATCTTATTGGGAAGTCTTCTAATTTATCCCCATTGCATATGATGTTTGTTGATTGTTTTAGATATATGCTATTTATTAATTTTAGGAAAGGACCTTCTATTCCTATACCTTCTAGAGTTTTCAGTAGGATAGGGTGTTGTATTTTTCTAAGGTTTTTTCAGCATCTATTAAGATAATCATGTGGTTTTTGTTGGTTTGCTTGTTGATATGCTCAATTATGTGTATGGTTTTCCTTATATTGAACCATCCTTGCATTCCTGGTATAAATTCCACCTGATCATAATGAATAACCCTCATGATCACTTGCTGGAGTCCTTTTGCTAGTATTCTGTTTAAGATTTTTGCATCTATTTTCATTAAGAAGGTTGTTGGTCTGTAGTTTTTTTCTCTGTTTTTGATCTTCCTGGCTTTGGGATCAGTACCATATTTGTATCATAAAAAGATATTGCTTATTATGTCAAATAGTTTGTAAAGTATTGAAATTAGTTGTTCTTAGAAGGTTTGATAGAATTCACTTCTGAATCCATCTGGTCCTGGGGATTTTTTTCTTAGGGAGTTCTTTGATGGCTTGTTCAATTTCTTTTTCTAATATGGGATTATTAAAGTATTCTATTTCTTCTGCTGTTAATCTAGGCAATTTACATTTTTGTAAATATTCATCTATCTCACCCAGATTGCTATATTTATTGCCATATAATTGGACAAAATTGTTTTTAATGATTGCCTTGATTTCCTCTTCATTAGAGGTGAGGTCTCCCTTTTCATCTTTGATACTGATGATTTTGTTTTCTTCTTTCCTTTTTTTAATTAGATTGACCAGTACTTTGTCAATTTTGTTTGTTTTTTCAAAATACCAGCTTCTGGTCTTATTTATTAATTCAATAGTTCTTTTACTTTCAATTTTATTGATTTATCCTTTAATTTTTATAATCTCTAATTTGGTCTTAAGTTGGAAATTTTTAATTTGTTCCCTTTCTAGTTTCTTAATTTGCATGCCCAGTTCATTGATCTTTGCCCTCTCTAACTTGTTAATACTTGCACTCAAGGATATAAATTTCCCCCTGAGTACTGCCTTAGCTTCATCCCACAGAGTTTGGTAGGATGTCTCATCATTGTCATTCTCTTCAATGAAATTATTGGTTATTTCTATGTTTTCTTCTTTAGCTAACTGGTTTTGGAGAATCATATTAATTAATTTCCAATTAGTTTTTGATTTGCCTGTCCAGGTGCCCTTACTATTATTTTTATTGCATATTGATCTGAGATTACATTTTTTATTTCTACTCTTTTGCATTTGTTTGCAATGTTTCTATGCCCTATTACATGGTCAATCTTTGTGAATGTTCCATGTGCTGCTGAAAAGAAGGCATATTCCTTTTTGTCCCTATTTATTTTTCTCCACATATCAATTAAATCTAATTTTTCCAGGACTTCATTCACCTCTCTTATCTCTTTCTTATTTATTTTTTAATTTGATTTATCAAGATCTGAAAGAGGAATATTTAGATCTCCCACTAGTATAGTTTTACTATCTATTTCCTTCTTGAGCTCTGCCGGTTTCTCCTTTATGAATTTGGGTGCTATGCCACTTGGTGCATACATA